>NC_136903.1:71090031-71130031 GCF_949606895.1 Notothenia rossii | reverse complement strand
ACACAAAAGATCTTTGTTAAAATAGTCGCAAGGACTCTGGCCTTCGCAGTGAAGAAAAACCGCAGCAGAGCCAAGCAGTTACAGAAAATATGTCAATACGGGAAATATGACTTTCAAAACAGCACTCACTGCGCTGACTGTTGCTTTGTCTGACTTGGTAGCATGTTCTGAATGTGTACAACTTAAGGATGTTCAAGAATTGAGTTCTAATAATAGTAGCACAGATAAAGATGATTGGTCTATGTCTTCTCTGAGCCATTTATATCAGTCAGGGTAGACTAAATATCGGAAACACCCCTGAGTGTGGTGCCAAACAATTCAACTGCACCACAAACTGCAGCCTTCAAGTTAAATCAACACCTCTATTAACATTTCTTAAAAAGCTCAACATTTGCATCTTCATAATGGTAGAATTGATTTCAGTGCCGTCGTGTAGGACTGCATTAATTTCACCATATAGGTACCTATAAACTGGCAACTGATAAGTGTAATTTAAAATATATGTTTTGTATATTTTAAATTCCCTGATATAATAAAAAATATGTCATGTGCATGACATGGCATTAATAATGAGCAAAATGTCCTGAAAAGTGAGCCACTCGGCACCCATGTATGAACGACGGCTTATCCTTGGAAATCTGCCATTGAACTGTAATTAGATGGAAACCTAAATAGCACATCCCAAGCTGTAACAACTTAAACTCTCCTTGTTGGGCTCAGTGAAGACATTTTGAACGTCTTGAAGCTTCTACTTTGAATAAAGCGATGTATCCAAACCTTAAGTATAGGTTCCCTGACCCCCTATGAGGCTAAGAGGGTTTTTGTGGTATTTTGTTTGGTTGTTGTTGCTTTGCTTATATACATTTTTTCATTGGTATAGTGCTTTTAAATGTTGTAGATTGGGGACGGGTTGTGACAAGTGAATGCATATGTTAGAAAAGTTCAATAAAGATATACGAAGAAAAAAAAAAAGAATCCTTTGTATGAAAAGCTTAGTTTCTCAAACTTTAAAAACAAACACTTTGCATGTGGAGTGATGAACTCTTGAGCACACTCTTATGGTTTGAGCTTTTTAATGAGGTGCCGCAGCTAACGTTTCCAAATAAAGCATGTTTTGATCAACCAATTTTTTTCATTAAGGCCAGGTGGTACTGAGCCCTCCAAAACTGTTTAGGGTATGTGCGTCCAGCGCCTTTAAAGGCCCACCGAATACAATTGTGGTGGATTGTTGTAAACCCTTTTGATTGGAGGTAATTTCTACTGAAGATATCTACAAACAGAGAAGTTTGTGGATTACAGAGTCAAACTAGGATAAAAACTATTTCAATGTTGTGATTATGTGAGTACTACTTACTAGCATTTATTTATCTCAATTGTATTATTGATGGAGAAATCTCAAAAGTACTAATTTAGCATAACGGTTGATTTTAGTATCATAAAGGCCTTATTTATATAATAGATTATAATCAATGTGTGCATCACTCTTTATTGGTAAAGTAGGAGATTATTTGTTTTGCTACATACTGCTGGGTGGCTTTTTAATGTATACAACATTTTTCTTAACCTGTAATAATATACAGTACATAGTTTGTTGATTACATTTTGCTTTAATAATCTAAAGCTGAATCTTCTGAGTGTGTGTGTGTGTGTGTGTGTGTGTGTGTGTGTGTGTGTGTGTGTGTGTGTGTGTGTGTGTGTGTCAGTGGCGGCGCCAGAGATTTTCTCTAGGGGGTGCTGTGGGGTAGCTTGACGTTTCATAGAGGGTGCTCAAACTTTAAGGGTTTCCCATTAATGCACCAGCGCTACAGTTGAATTTTCTACTGCAACTCATACTTGTTAACCCTCCCGATTTTCGCGGGAGACTCCCGATTTCATTGCCCTCTCCCGGTTTCCTCCTGGGGTCATATTTCTCCCGCATTTCTCCCGATTTCTGACAAAATCAGATTTACTCAGGACTGTTTCCACTCGCACTTTAATACAGCTACACCATTGTTTGGTTTCCATGGTAACACGTCTCTTTAGTAGCGCGCGCAACTGAAAGTCTGAGAGGGTGAGGCAGATAGTCACAGAAAACAAAACCAAAATCGACAACTACTCTACTCTCTGCTCACTCCTTTCCTGCCCACACATATGCTCCATCAAGGATGGTGCTACAGGCCGCAAGGCATTGCACTTAGAACTACAATATAAGCATGTTAATGTTAATCTAACAGCTCCGGCGATCCACTAGCACCCCCCCCCCCCCCCCCCATCTTGCATTTTGAAATGCTCCCGAAGATTTTTTTTTTAAATATTGAAGTTAAAAGCATCAATCTGGTGCACTTTGAGAGCAAAATGAAGAGATCTATGGATACATCTCTCAACATACATATGAAACAGAACTGTAAACAGATTTACTATTTCTTTATAGATATTTTACAAATCACTCCCCTTTTAAAACAAAACGTTTGAGACCCACTGAGATAACTAGACTAAAGTTAACTATCTAAACACTGAGAGTCCTTTACTTCACCTGAGCTGAGGTTATCTGAGACTCGCAGTCTGACAGAAGAGAGTTCTCCCTCCACTTTGTTGTTGAAAAAGCTCCTTATATCCGTTAGCTTGGCTAGCTAGCACCAGATGCTAACCACAACGATCTGCGGTAGAGCTAGAGACCCACCGGTGCTCGCGCACGCACACAAAATGGCTCGTGCCACACACACACACAGAGCAGAGCTTGAATGAAACACAGAGAGCCAGAAGTAAGCTACTTGTACTCACGAGGCCTATTATGTGCAGAATCCCTCTCGTTTTCAGGTGGTTTTGATTGAGTGTCCATACGTGGACGTTTAAGGACTAAAAAACGATCCATTTGTCACTTTGCTGTTAGCAAATAATTTGGCGCTCCAGCTAACAGGAAGTCACTCAAGTGTCACAAAGTAATTTAGCCTATGGGTAGGTCCAGTGCTTGAATTGGGCCGGTACTCACCGGTACGCAGTACCGGCACTTCTGATTTTTACCCATGCGGTACCGGCACTTCTTACTGAGTACCAGCCGCCGGCAATATACGTATATATTGTAAACGCAACGCAGCGCAAATGTGGGTCTGACTCTGCCTCACAGAGGGTGACTGGCTGTCTACATGACGTGGCCTGCCGACATTGCCACTTTCATACAGATCATACTAATGCCCTCGATTGGTCTCTGTGTGTCATTCAAGCTCGGGAGGGTGTGTGTTGGTGTATGTGTGGCGCGAGCGAGCGGAGAGCGCGCGCACCGGTTACGTGTATTGTTGTTAGCATCTGGTGCTAGCTAGCTGCGCTAACGGATATAAGGAGCTGTTAAAACAACAAGGTGGAGGGAGAGTCCTTTGCTGTCAGACTGAGAGGCTGATAACTACAGCTCTGGTGAGGTAAATTACTCTTTGAGTCTTTAGATAGTTAACTTAGTTTAAGTTATCTCAGTGGGTCTCAAACGGTTCGGTCACCATTTATGTAAACACATATTTCCATTTGAGGGGGTAGTGATTAGTAAAATATGCATGAATAATACAAACAAAATGTTAACTAGGTGAAAAAAGGTAAGATAAACTTGTTGAGAGCTAAAACTAGTCTTTGCTGTTGCCTCAAAGAGGAGCAGGGGGGAGAGGAGGGAGACAGGAGAGGCCGATTCAGGAGCCCAGACACACTCACAACTATAAATGAACCAAAAACAAATAAATAAACAAGTGTCAATGTTTTTTCATATTGGATATTGTATGTTATTGGTTATGGCCATGTACTTATGATTTTATGATTATTTAAATGTATACATTTTTGTTTCATATGGGTGTAGTCTCTTTATTTCCCCCTCAAAATGCACCAGATTGATGCATTTAAGTCCAACATTTAAAAAAAAATCTTACCGGGGGAGCATGCCCCCGGACCCCCCTATAGGATTTGAGGCCCGGCCCCACTGTTCCCAAATAGATGTGCAATTTTTTTTTAAATAGTAACCCATCTCCATGTGTTTATTTTTGCGTAGTAGATTTAAACTAGAGGGCTATCACTTTGTGCAGCAACGCTATTGACAAATAAATCCAGCAAAATGGCACAAAAAACTGGTAGTGGCCTCAGGGACGAGGAGTCATTTAACCAGCCAGTAGGAGTCAAGCTTTACTTTCTTTTATATCCATAAAGAAAAAGTAAATCTGTTTACAGTTGTTTCATTATGGATGTTGAGAGGTATCCATATATCTCTTCATTTTGCTCTCAAAGTGCACCAGATTGATGCATCTCACTTCAATATTTTAAAAAAAATGTTCCCGGGGGAGCATGCCCCCGGACCCCCCTAGACTAGAGGGTGTCAGGTCCACTCCTCACTTATAAAAATTGCACTTTCCCACTGCACCCCCTCTAATCTCAGATGCACCCTGAGTCATTTTGTTTAAGTACAGTGAGCCTTTCTAAAATATACAGTAAAGAGACAAACCCACCAGCATTATAGGATATACTATGACTTTGTGCCAAATACTTGTTGCTGATTTAGAGTACTGGCACCTTTTTTATTCCAATTCAAGCACTGGGTAGGTCAAAAATCTAATGGGTGCTGGCCATTGGCCAGGTGGGAGCTAGGGGGTGCTTCAGCATCCCCTAGCTCCCCCCTGGCGCCGCCCCTGGTGTGTGTGTGTGTGTGTGTGTGTGTGTGTGTGTGTGTGTGTGTGTGTGTGTGTGTGTGTGTGTGTGTGTGTGTGTGTGTGTGTGTGTGTGTGTGTGTGTGTGTGTGTGTGTGTGTGTGTGTGTGTGTGTGTGTGTGTGTGTGTGTGTGTGTGTGTGTGTGTGTGTGTGTGTGTGTGTGTCTGACTTTGTGTGTGTCCTGTAAAGAGTCTCTGCTCTTGCCAGTAGTTCACCTTCACATGTGGAACAGTTTATTTATAATCAGGCTCGGGCGACTCTTTGTAGCCGCTCTGTAATGCGCTGTAGTTGACAGCGTGTACCTGTATCAGTCCACCTGAGTTACTCTGTCATAAATGAGGAACACAGATATAAATTGATGGTTTATAAGATTATGTGGAATTGATATGTTTCACTCTCTGTGTTTCCACTCAATCTGAGTTAAACAGTAAATTGGGGCACAATTCATAACTCTCTCCGTTCTCCGTCACCCACCCTGGGTGTTTAATTCCCATGCCAAAGCAGGCCCAAAACAACAAGAAATTCTTTGGCCGGGCGTTCTTTACCACAGCTCCACCACAGAGAGTGAAGCTCCACCCTCTCATGAAATCAGTGATGAGAGAGTCACAGAGAAACAGGAGGACAGGGCTGTCCTCATATAACTCCCTGACGGGGTCACAGAGACACCACGAGTCCTCCGGAGAGACGGAGAAGGTGAGACGCTGAGATCCTCAGAAACTCCTGAGAGGTTTGTGCTCCTCACGGAGGACACAGAGTGCTTATGGTGCGGGCTACAGTGAGACTGAGCAGGTCATGTGTGTCTGTTGATGGAAAGGGTTAATTGCACCCATGTTGTGGCTGACTGTTCTCGAGCAGGCTGGCTACAGTCAGGCTGGCAAAGGGAACAGAGAGACCCTTTTATAATTCAGTTCTACTGATTGAAATCATTGCATGACTATGAAGACAGACAGAAAGCATGAGAGAAGTGTTTCTCTCTCTTCAGCTCTCGCTTCTTGCTCTTTGTTGTCTTGGTTTTTATTCCCGGTTTGAAATGTACTTTTGAGCGATTTCAGGTTTGGCTGCTGGTGTTTTTTAATGAATTGTTGTTATTGATTAGACTTTAGATGAGTTTCTGTGCTCTCTATAGGCCAGACTTTAATTCTAGTATCTAACCCCTCCTCCTTCTCTTCCCTTCCTTTCTACAGTCAGCTCCTGTTTGAGTTTTGGTCACGTGACTCCTCCCTGGTCAGCATCCCTCTCACCTCTCTGCAGCCTGACAACAGCTGAGAGGGGCTGGATGGCAGAAGCCCATTTCAAACTCATTGCAGGCCTCTGACGAAGACCACTCGGAAGGAGGAAACACGCAAGAGAGTCAGAGAAAAGTCACCACAACCACCAGAAGCACTTTTCACGATGGCAACCAACAGGGAGCACCAAATGCGTCACATGACCGGCTTCCCTCGCACTATGTACCCGTTCACCTTTAACTCCATGCGGAGCCACTCCCCCTACGACCTGCTGGCCAGCAGCCACCTCTTCGGACGCTTTGGGGCAGACCTTCCCAAAGAGATGGCTGCATTGTGTGAGTAATAAAACAATAACTCAGTATTTGTTACACAACTTACACAAACAACCTGGGGCTATACATCACTTCTATTATTTACAAACGTGTTATGTATAGCTGTGACACATTCACAACAACATTTGGTGTATTTATTCTTTCAAAATCACATGAAGATGGACAAAGATGCTTCTAACAAAAAGAATACCATCATATTCAGACCTACAGCCCAAAAATAAATGATCCCAGTCAGCTTTATTCAGATTGAATAGAAAATGTGGTAAAACAATTTAATATAATGATGAGGCTCAAATTGTTCCATGGTTCAATCAGGAAGCAAGAAATCCTGATCCCCAAACTGTTGCACATGACGAGATAGTGTGCCGGATGTCCGCGTCATGACAGCCCTGCCGTGTGGAAAACAGTGGAGACAGTTTTGTCTTCAGGGTCAATTGAGGTTATAATCAGGCCAAAAATCATGCAGAGAGGAGAAGAGAGGAGAAGAGAGGAGAAGAGAGGAGAAGAGAGGAGAAGAGAGGAGAAGAGAGGAGAAGAGAGGAGAGCAGTATAACATGGTCCCGGGTGTAATGTGCTTCTTTCCATAGAATCTAAATCTTTAAAATCATCATTTGAACGGAGACACAGGCATTTTCTCAAAAGAAGATGAAAGTTGTTTATTTCAACTTGCAAACGCAGTGTGTTTGAATAGAGGGCACATTGAGTCACAGGGGGCGCTGTTGCACTTCCCAGTGACACACACAGACCCAGAGAGTCGGGGAAACACTAACAACATTGTCAGTGTTTAGAAAATGAAGTTGATTTGAAGAGAGGAGGACACATTCTCCTTTAATTACCCTAATTCATTTCCTGAAGAAGCTTTAACTCATCTCCTTATTTTTATTCTTTACTCTTCTCTTCAGTATAATTATATTACTCTGACATTACAGGATTGAAGCGCAATGTTTTATGAATCTGCATTCAGATAATTATAACCCTTTCACTACTCATGTCACTTCCCTGTAATGCTTGTGTTGTAGCAATGTGAAGTTATAAGTATAAATAAGAAAACCTTGCCTCAATTAGTAATAAAGCATGCAAGAAACAACAGACAGAAGTCATACAACTTCATTGAAATCAACCATAAGAGTTCATACAGTTACTATGAATTAGTATAAGAGACACATATTGACAAAGGTCTATTCTTAGACCTGATCATACAATCATTGTTGACAGTGTTTGGTTTGTTTGCACTCCACTCTCTTTCTGGGAATATCCAACATTAATATAGAAAAAAATGTAAGGATAACAAAGAGAGTATTTCCTCCACAGATCAGCTTTTGTTCATTCAAAGTAAATGCATGCAGGTACCCGAAGCTTAAACTCATCATTGTGTTAATATAAATGCTACTATTCCTAAGTTAGCTAGTCTCTACATTTGACTGCTGTACAGACGTTGAAGTCATTTCAAAAGTTAGGCAGAATAGCTCGTATCCTTATTAATCTCTATTCCGATCGTTATACTAGGCTGCGAAGTGTCTGTCAAACACTTACACAGTATCTCTCCTCCTGTACACTGACACCTGTTGCTGAACACTGCTGTCAATCAGTGTGTGTATGAGCGTGTCTCATTGTGTGCACATAATGTGTTCATTGAGCGGCTGATATCTGTTTATTTAGAGACTCGGGTGTAGCACGCACCATGTCATACATCTTTGGCATGTTGCCCCTGGGAGTATTTCACACATTTTAAGACAGAGACAGAAAGATGTGAGGGGCCGATTATGTCAGTCAGGATCGACAGCAATACAGATGGGCATGCGTGAAAAAACAAGAGGCCTTAAAAACGTTCGGGTAGATATCTCAGTCACAGTTCTTTCTCAGGTTGTCTTTATTTCATTGGTCATGGAATAGTGAATTGTGATAAAAAAACATTTGAGTAATTAGACCACCAGCATTGGTTGAGTAATCAAAACTTTAGTTTAAAGTTTAATTCTGAAAAGAGAAAAGTCCTTAAATGAGGCTTGTGAACAAGGCCCTGCCCTCAAGTAGCACCAGTGAACACTTTAATCTACAGTGCACATTTATAAACTGTGTATTCATTTACTGATCAACTACTTTTCTACATATCGAGATTTCTCTGTTTAGCAAATTTATCTCTGATCCTCTAAAATGTTAATGCAAGTCAAATAATAATTCTTGAAATAATTTGAATAATAACAAATGCCCTGATGGTTTCTAGGATTGTACATTTTCATAGGATTTGTTGAAGAGGGAAAACAAGCTTGCTTACTGACAGTGAACACTAAGTCACTAAGTCATCTAAACTTGGCAACCTGGATTTCACTTACCGTTCATAGACTCTATATGTTACAGATGCCAGCGTTTTTGGCCTGGGTGCCCAACAAACATGTTAGGGAAGTGAGCACGGCATCGCAGGAATTATTCAACCAAAGAAGAGCAATGTTTGGCAGTAGTATATACCTGGTGGGCAGGACCTTCACTGTTGTCACACAACCGTCATCTCTGGTTTTTCAAAACTAATAAACGCAATGCTTGTCTGATCTGATCCGCTGTATGAGTTCACCTTCACCATGGAGTATTAAAAAGGGAAATATAGTAAAGCCCTGTGTAAGCTCATTTTGACAACACCAACCTTTAGTTCCTCACCTGAGCTTCAGTCCAGCCTGCCAAGTGATACATGTACTAAAACCTCCACATATCCAAGGAGACCATCTGGAAACAGGACAACCCTAGCATTCAGGAACTGCACGAGACCAAACTAATTCTCAGATCCTTTGTGGTTTCCGCTCTGAATTGACTAACACTCTTGAGCCTTGGTCATAATGAGGGTAAGGAGCTGACACATTTATCTATCAGCTACATTTCAAGAAATAGCTTTATTAACTCTGTAGACATCTCTGTATGTTGTGGTGTTAAGCCAACAATGGTTTCTAGTCCTGATTATTTTTACAGGAGGAAGACTAACCATGAAAATAATGAATCCATTATTTACCATCAAGTGAAGCTGCAGTAAATGACTTACCTCTCATTAGTGCAAAGTGAACAAAATGATAGGAAATTACTATAGAAGTTTAAGGGGGATTTGCCAATTAATACAAACCAGGTCCTAATCAGTGTGAGTGGAAGACTGGACTTTGTTCTCTAATGAGATGAAACTCCACACATCCCTGGACTTGCAATGAGTGGATATCCACATCAAAAGCTCCCTGCTGTGTATTCAATCACACAGTAAGTCCTGCCCTCTTTTCCTAATAGCAGTGGGAACTGGGAATTAAGGCCCAGACGCACAAAACCGACATCAAAGAACTAGTGATGACGTAGGCCGACTGTTGCTGTGCCTCACGATGCCGGCCAAAAAGTTGGACTTAGACACAAAGCAAAGATTATAGCCAACAGCCAACAACTACGCACGTTGGGTGCATGGAAATGAGTAAATAACTCCAGCTGGCAGCTGTAGTTTGTTTTTGTCATACACAGACGGAAACCAGAAAAAAAGTAGTGCTGTAGATCAACAAGCCCTTGGTCCTTTTTGACACTGCTCTGACTCACCATTTAGTATCATTCAGGACGGTCCTCTCACTGTCAATGTATCTGAGTAATGGAATGATGCAGGAAAATGAAAATGTAGTCGAGCTGAACAGCCAATGAGAGTGATGTAGGTCGAAACAGAAGTTTGCATCTCAAGGGAGTTAATTGACTAAAAGCCAATGGGATTTTTCCGTTGGATTTCCGTATATTGCAGAAATAAGTTCTGTGGCAAACACACATTGATGACAATTACCTCATTTTGTTCGGCAGGATAATCTCCAAACAATAACACCACTGTGTAGCATAAATACAAGCAGCAGAAATAGAAACAAACTCACGGGCTCTGATTCAAATCTCTGCAGCTTGTGTTAACCACAGACCATCTAACTGCAAACACAGAGAAATCACCGTTGACTTTGAGACAAGGCAACCGGATGTGGTAACATTACAAGTCATTTCTGGGTTTTATGACTTATTCCTGTACCACTCTATAGACTGAAAAGCAGCCGACAGTGTCCAACTATAGCCCGAGATGCTGAACACACCGCAAAAACAATGTGTCATATCCTTTATATATACAGTCTATGGTCATATCCCAACTAACTGCCCTAAATTGTTTGTCAGGATGAACTTTAGTATAAGAGCGCCCAAGGAACTCTTCATGGTCAAAGCTCTTATGCCCAGTGCTTCCTGGTAATACTATAAATACATGTGAGTGCAAGTAAATATTTCCCCACCAGTTTTTTTGAACAATATATTCCTTTTTTCATGACATTAGGATAAAAATTCAGTTTACATTGGAATAGTTGTTTGGTTATGAAAAGGAAGAAAGTTCACTGTAGTGAACACGAGGAAAAGTGTATTTTTCCACAACGAACACAATGTCCTTTCGTAATTTCTGTACTAGTCACATCTTGTTCTTTGTAATGGTGTGTGTGTGCATGTGCGTGTGTGTGTGTGTGTGTGTGTGTGTGTGTGTGTGTGTGTGTGTGTGTGTGTGTGTGTGTGTGTGTGTGTGTGTGTGTGTGTGTGTGTGTGTGTGTGTGTGTGTGTGTGATATTAGTAACTTGAACCTAAAGGCACAGAGCTAGGCTTGTGTGTTTTTCTTTGTGTCTTTCATCACAGGCACTCTGTTTAAGCACATACACACATAATTGTTCGTGCGTCCGAACTCACTCACACACACACACACACACACACACACACACACACACACACACACACACACACACACACACACACACACACACACACACACACACACACACACACACACACTCACACACACACACACACACACACAAATTTCCACTGCCACTCTGTAGGCTGCACATTCCAACACCCATGAATATCACAAACCAGCAGTCTTGCACTCCTTCCCTCACATTTGTGACTATATTTGTGCGCTTGCTGATGACCGCAGTGAGACTTTATCCAAATATCTGCGGCTGTAGAGAGAGAGAGAGAGAGAGAAAGACCATTGTTCAGCTCTGTGTGTTTGTGTCAGACATGACGACAGGATGAATAGCCGAGAGACCGGATTGTAAATAGTTGTAATGTGACTCGCTCGTCTTATAAAATGTGTGTGGAAGAACGCAGAAGCCTGCAGTCTACCTAACTGACATGGTGAGAGTTTAAGTCAAAGAAAGTGAGGCAACTTGTTCTTTGTTCTTCACATTTGCACTGCATTTGTGTGTTACTTTTCCTCAAAGCAGCAACAGGGGGCAGGGTGCTGTGAGGCGGGGAGGGTAATTGTCTCAAGGTGTGGAGAGAGCTCCGCAGGCTGATACTGTGCTCTGCTCCCTGCGGTGTGTCATTGTAGCGTGTGTGAGCGTCTGTTTGTGTGTGTTATCAAGGTGAAAGAAAGGTACAAACTCCACTTACTGACCACTAAAGAAAAGAAAGAACTTGCAACATGAGTCAAAAATGTGAAGGAAGAAAACAGCAGAACGGGTGCAGGCTGCTATTCTCCAAATAATAAGGAGAACAATAAAAAGAAATGGATTCAGGGGGTTCGGAGAAATATAGGCAACCAAACAAACAAGAGGAGAAAAACAAAGAAATAGAGAATTGTAACACACAAGGGTAGTATGAAGCTCAGGAAGCCACAGGCAGGTCAATTTGGGAAGTCAGTGTGTGTGTGTGTGTGTGTGTGTGTGTGTGTGTGTGTGTGTGTGTGTGTGTGTGTGTGTGTGTGTGTGTGTGTGTGTGTGTGTGTGTGTGTGTGTGTGTGTGTGTGTGTGTGTGTGTGTGTGTGTGTGTGTGTGTGTGTGTGTGTGTGTGTGTGTGTGTGTGTGTGTGTGTGTGTTAGAGCCCCAGTGGGGGTTTCTTCTAGAGTTCATCCCTCTTGAACGAGGGAAGGAAAGGGAGGAGGGTGAGGCTCTCTCGTATACAAACTATCCAGACTCTGGGCCAGTGTGGTTCGCCTGCAGCAGAGTCCCACTTCTGTGTGACTGAACTATCAAATAAGCTCCGGGAGGGAAGATAACTGAATCAATTTTGAACTGAATTGAAGGAATTGAGTTAGATACTCCCATATGCCAAAAACAAATGGAAAGAGAAAGAGAAGCTTTACGAGGCAAATACAATTGCAGTAGGGACATGGAAAAGGATGACCATTGAGAAGGAAAAGTAGAAATGATGTGGGGACTGAAACAGATCAGACTTCAGGCTTAACATTAAACTTTAAAAGCTCAGACCCAACTGGCAGAAATACTACATTTTTGAGTAATGTCCTCTCCCTGGAAGAAATATAAAGCCATGTTCAACACCATGTTCAACTACAATGTATTTTAAGGGTCTGTAAATCCTCCCATTATTGTTTTGAGGATGTTTCTTGGAAAAAGGTTTTTAATATCGCAGAATATAGGTAAAATACTGATAGTGTTCAATTCGACTTTACCACATGAACAAATTCCAATTAGGTGCCAGGAGTTGCCAAACATGTGTCAACAAACAAGTATGCAATTCAACATATATATGAAGCATAAGGTAATATTAATATATGTAAATATGAATCAATATTCATTTGAGTTTAAAGTGGGCGGTTGTTTTAAAGGAACGTTTTTTTAGTGAATAAACATTTGATTGTAAATTCAACGAAACATAAATCGAATAACTGACTCTGAACATTGTCTCTATTTTACACATTTATATTTTGTGTAAATATTGTCCGATTCTGATAAAGTGATTCCAGATACAGGGAATAACAACATCTAAATAAGGAATTATTCTCTATTATTATTCTTTTGTTTGATTTCCTGTTTGTTTTTCAGGGTTTTTGTTTGTCCTGTTTTATTGTATTTATATTAAATGAATAATAAATAGAAGTCCAGTATACATTTACTCAAGTACATGCTCAAGTACTGCAAGGATTTCCATTTCCTGTTACTTTATTCTAAAGTTAGTTTAAAGAAAATCAGATAAGTAATACAAGATATAATCATCAATAATTGTTTAATTTATTATTTTATAGGGTAAGAAGGACTTTGTAAAAACAAAGTAAAAATAATCAGCTCCTTCTTTGCAGCAGGTACTTTGAATGAATATACACATTTATAATGATTGTTATCCAACAGTAAACTTATTATTCAGAAATTGGCCAATGTGCAGAATGAGTATTTTCGCTTGTATTACTTCAAGTAAATTCTGATGCTTTTACTTTGTAATTTAGCTTGAGTACATTTAGGAAGGCTGGGCTTTTACTTGTATCCCAGTATTTCAACACTTTTGTTTTAGTAGTTTATAACAAAGAAATAGTATTATCCTAGTACTCCGTCCACCTCTGAGCAGTGCAACACAATACCATGCTTTTAATTTGGGGGAACTTTCCAAAATGAGTATGTGTCAACAGGTGTTTCCCTGTCACCACTGCAATCCTTCTGTCCGTACAGAAACCGCACCAGAGAATCCATTTACGAGGAAATTAGAAAATGACACTCACTAAATTGCCTCTCTCTCAGCACCTTCTCTATTTGCTCAAAACAAACCTGTGTGGCGGGACTTTTTGCAGAAATGTGGTAGAGCTGTACTGTTTATAAGAGAGGCAATTCTCCCGGCTGTGGTAAAACAAAAAGAGGAATTCATGCAGACAAATAAAGAAGAACGAGTCAAGGGAGGGGAAGTGAGGAGTGTTTGTTTTCATTATCAGAATATGAAATATGGAGGAGCAAGTTGGATAACTTGAAGGAGGAAAGGGGGAAGGAGAGAAACTTTGGTGCCTGACCAATCAGAAAGCAGTTACACACCCCCCCCAGGCACTGTGTCCCTCCCCCTTCTTCTCCCCCGACCCCACCTCCTTTCTCTGCGCTGAGAGAGCATGTGGATAGTTGGCTGAGTCTGTGGTGGAGTGAGAGAGGCCCAGAGAGCCGGCAAGAGGGGAGCTCAGATCAGTAAAAAGCAGTCAAGAGAAAGCAGGAAGGCAAGCAAGTGATCCTGGAAGAGAGGGGGTGGAATTAGTTTGGGTTGTAGAGTAGAAAAGAGGTAAGAAAGAGAGGATTCTGTGCTTCCAGAGGACTTGGTTGGGACAGGACACGCAGTCCTGCCTGGGGGCAACAAGAGACCAACTCACAGAAAGAGAGGGAACACCTGGAGCAGGCAGAGTTACACTCACAGGAAGCCTCAGACTCTACACTCACTTTGTCTCAGCTCGGCTGCAGCAGGCTATAGTTGTGTTTGCTGTGATTTGAGAGGAGCATGTTTGACTGCATGGAGGCTCTGGGGCTGGCCCCTCGGCCCCTCTTTGATGTATCCGGACAAGGGTCCTGCATGCTCAGCAAGGCCAGCTCGTACTTCTCAGGCCTGGACCCCTACGCCTGGGCCGGGACCGGCAGCATTCAGTGTGAGTACTCCATCCTGCTGGCCATCACACTGGTACAGAGCAGCTGTGTGTGTGTGTGTGTGTGTGTGTGTGTGTGTGTGTGTGTGTGTGTGTGTGTGTGTGTGTGTGTGTGTGTGTGTGTGTGTGTGTGTGTGTGTGTGTGTGTGTGTGTGTGTGTGTGTGTGTGTGTGTGTGTGTGTGTGTGTGTGTGTGTGTGTGTGTGTGAGTTCTTATCAGGGTCCTGGTTTTGTTATCATAGAGCTCTCTCCACAGGAAGAGTCAGATTCCTTTCGATTCTGTGTACCCATTCTCACCCTGCTTTTTGTTTGTTTATGCGCTCAGTGTGCTTTGTGAGAGTGAGTGAGTGAGTCGGGGAGTGCATATTTATACATCATCATGTTTGTTTTCATTATGAATGACTCTGCATGATTGACAGCTCTTTTAAACAATTCGAGAGCTGACCCGGCGACGTGTGCAGAAAACAGCAACGTCCAACCAGAAACAGCTCTGACAGATTGAAAGCAAATGGGCCTCGAAATCACACGGATGTGATTTGGTCGTTAACTCATGGAATCACATTTAGTTACAAACCAATTATACAAGTCGAATGAATATAAAGAAGGACGGATCAACATATGATCAATCTATTACGCTATGCAACAGTTATTTGAAGCAATATCAGAAGAAAGGAGAGGTTGTTAAAAGATTAAATGTGAACCACTTGACAGATGTTTCCTGACACAAGGCTAGAAATTATCTGGACGTATTCTCAAAAGAGCTGAAGGCACAGTATTAACACGTGTGATAAAAAACAAGCACACTCAGTCTCACAGCCAATGCAAAGATACATTAGATACACTCCAGCAATAATAATAAACACACTTTTTGCCATTGTCTCCGTCCAGACTCTTTGATTACACTTTGCTTTGTGGCTCCAACATTGACTCAATCCATCTTTAGAAACTGGTTTGCTGAAGTCTATTCACTTGTGTCACTGAGCTGAACACAACATGTTTTATGTTCAAAACATCTTCTCCACTGCGGGATGTCCTCATTGCGCACCTTGAGTCTATTTATCTTCAGTAATTATTTAGATACCAGTGCATCAGGCCCTGTCAGGTCCTCAGTGCTCACTAATGATGACGGATGAGCAGTCAGGATGACAAACACCACAGCAGGGCCTGTTTCAACTCGCTAAGGAGCTGCGCCAGATGTCAGCCCCGCAGACAAATGTCCCCAAATGTTCATTAATCTTCTCCTGTTCATATGAGATCGCTCCAGTTTGCTTTACTTTCCTGAGCTCTGAAGGGTTGTCGTTTCTGTTCTCAGCTTGAACAAAAAAAACAACCACAGGGGTTCGGGGGAATCTAGCCCATTTCTGTTTCTGAGTAACATCAATGGATGGCAACATAACTCAACTCTGACATAGCTTCATATCTTTATTTAACTAAACAGAATAGATTTGACCTCAACCGATGTCTCTCAAACAGGAAGCTGGGCTGGTGATCTTAAAAACCCACCGCTTATAACTGGAGCTGAGACAATTCAATGACATTCAATTGACAGAATAATAAATAACAACTCTTTCAATAATAAATAAATGAAAGCCCTTCTCTGTTTTAAATCATTTAAAGTTTATATTATTTCAAATGTTGGTCGAACAAAACCAGATTATTGAAGACAACATAGCTGGCTCATTATTTATTTTACACAGATCAAATAACGAATGACTAAATCAAATAATTTGCAGTTTTATCAATAATGCTAATTACACATTCATTGTGCATAATTGTTCATGTTAGGATTAAGTCTAAGTCACCAAACACTTGGCTCAAACACTTTGAGCAAGACATGAGCAACTCATTCAGACTTATTAATTGTAAAGATAGTCTTTAACCTTTCGAGTCTCAGCCATTTGGGTCTGTGAACATTCAAAGTAGAATTAAACTCCCTCCACCTTTCGTTTGATGTTCACCATTGTGGTTAATACATTTGCAAATGTCGACATTTAGACTATTTTCATTATTAAAAAATGGTCGACATTATATCAGCCGCCTTTATTGGAAAGTGAATACAAGTGAGTCTTCTCAGTGTTGCTCTCCGTGAACATGCGCTGTTGGACACTGAGTCTAAATTCCTGAGAGCATTTTGGCCTCTGTGTCTTTTTGACACCAGCTTTCTCCCCTGTGTGAGTGTGTGTGGGGTTTAAGGGGGGGTTATCTTTTCCTGTGTTTTTTTTTTATGTGAGGCAGTTCAGCACCTCTCTGCCTTCCTTTGTTTCAATGTCAGGAGGCATTAAAGGAGCGGGACATGCCAAAGTCTGTTCGCTCTCTGTGTCACTCTCTTGTGTGTGTGTGTGTGTGTGTGTGTGTGTGTGTGTGGGGGGGGGGGTCGTCTATGTGACATTTGTTTTTTCCTTTTTGAAGACCCCCCCCTACCCCCCCTTTCTAAACTTGATCTTTCTCTTCCAATAGTGTGCACCAATGTGTGTGTTCTTTGCTCAAACTTGGCTCAGTTTACACGCTTAGTGTTGTGTAACCAAGAGCCTTTAATGATTCAATTACAATTACAAAGGGTCACTTAAGAGATTAGGTGGTGTGTAGGGGCATGGGCAGTTAAAGGAGATGCGGGCTGAAAGAAGAGTAGAGGGTTGAAGTTGGATTTGGGATCAAAATACCCCCCCGATGCTTTGTATCTTGGGGCTTTGAGGCCTTGAGGGGAAACGCTCTCCACTCCTCGGTGATAATCTCCCTTTTCTCTGGCACCCTCTTCTCTTAAATGGGTTCTTCAAAGTTAGTGAAACAATGCTCCTCGAGCCTCATATCATCCCACAGGAGGAGAGGGGCTAACTGTGATACAATGGTATGCTGTTACGGCCAGTGATGGAGCCAGAAGATACTGTATGTGCCTGATCTATGAGATGAAACAGTAGATTTTACAGATGATTGTTTTTAGACTAAAAGGGGCTTAAATGATTAAGTTGGCCTCCGCCTGTATGAGTGTCACCCTTATAAAATAAGGTTATCTGTGTCAGTGGGTCGTGAAACACAGGCCTGTACTCTTAATGCCTCTGGCCTGTCTTTTTTTTAACACTGTCACTTTCTCTACAATGGTGAGAAGGAAAGTAGCCTAAGCAACCTCTGTGAACCCAGAAATTCAAGTTCAGTGCTGCCGTAGCAACTGAACAAACTGTTTAGCTCACTTAAAATAACCAAATGATCAGATGCTGGTCAATTGTCAACATTTTAAATTATACATTTGGAACTGCAAGTGTCTGTTTCCACATAAGTGTGAGTTTAGACACTGAGAGTGTGCTAGAGAAGTAAACAATGAGTCAATGAAAGCACATTTTCAATAGACAAACAGTGCAGTGGCTAGGTGTTCACAAAGGAAGGTTTCAGGTACAACCTACACTTCAAATGCCTTGTACTAAATTCAGATAATTAACTCAGGAAAAAAACACAAACAGTCTCTTTCTTTCTTTCTTTCCAATCGACAGCCACACATCCCTCTTTGACCATGAACAAGATTCTTCTTCAGGTCTTGTCAGATTATTTAGTTACTGTGAATTGTGCAAAGACTGTAATCAAATTATTACTCTAATCTTGTTATTCACTGTAATGAGGTTACAGTTTGCCTGTTACAACAGACGTTATTTACCTTTGATTCTGAACGCCTACACACTCATCTGTTGGGAATGACACATACTGTATCTTAGGAAAATGGTTGAGGAAAAGCTCTGATTTAAACCCATTGAAACAATTTAACTAAGTGCAGAATAACATTATTAATTATACGTTACTCTTATTAAAGCTACAGGAACAGAGAGAATCCCAGGCTGCTGATAGGCCAGCTTGAAACCAACATCTTGTGAGGTTTAGTGAGTCCTGTTCCAGCTTGTCTCTGTGTGTGGCGTCACAGCTTCCAGCCATGTCTCCACCACATTCACTGTATCCTGGGATGACTCTGAATAATGAGACAATCTTTTATGTCTACAAAACTATTTGTCAAATATCCCACAGTGTGCTAACCGTCGGCTTTAGTTGCAGGAATGTGGCATTTTCAAAAGAGTAACTTTGAACATAAAAGTGAGGTATAAAAGCAAAATGGCGGCCGACTAGAAAAGGGGGGAAAGAGAGACTGCATCCAACAAAGGCCCAAAGGCTGGAATTGAACCTGGGAGTTCAATCACTATTTATAATCCATTTTGCCTGATTTGTTTCTGTAGAAGATGTGTTGGGAACTATGGTTGTGAAGCCATATTGGTGTTTTTTCAGAGGTAGTCTTAATAATATTAAAAAAGGCAAAAATAGAGATCTGGGTTTATTGGGTGCTATAAAAAAGAAGGGCTGTATTGTATGCGTGATGATGAATGGGAAGGACTAACCCAGGTTTAACAACCTATCCCCTAAAAGCACCCCCCACCCCACTCTGCAGACAAAGCCTAACTTTGTGACCATGGAAAAAAAACAACATATTACATTAATGTTGTTTTCCAGATGTTCTCCTCATTCTAAAGATCAAGAGAACATGAGTTAGGACATATGTATGTTATACTCTTTTGGCCCACAGTTATGACTGTTCCTCTGAAAGTGTTTAAGGTTTGAGTATGTGTCCAGGATTTCTGTTTTTGTAAGTGAGCTTGTGCAAATGTGTGTTTGTCCCTTTGTACACCCTTGTCTATGTGTGTGTGTGTGTGTGTGTGTGTGTGTGTGTGTGTGTGTGTGTGTGTGTGTGTGTGTGTGTGTGTGTGTGTGTGTGTGTGTGTGTGTGTGTGTGTGTGTGTGTGTGTGTGTGTGTGTGTGTGTGTGTGTGTGTGTGTGTGTGTGTGTGTGTGTGTGTGTGTGTGTGTGTGTGTGTGTGTGTGTGTGTGCTTCCTTTTTAAGTGTTTGGTGCTGCTGTTTTTATTGAGCCATCTCCTGGACAGTAGCCTGGTTTTCACAGCCTTTCCTTTAAAAAGGCGCTACCAATGACAGGAAGGGCTCCTCCTCCTGCCAGGGCAGGAAGGCAGAGGGGGGAAGAGGGTTATTAGTGAGGGTTGTGTTGAGGGGGGAGCGCAGGGGAGGGGACGCTGGTATTGAACTTAGAACAGCTGATGAAAGGGATTGTCACTCAGATCTCCCCTATCTCCTCCCTGCTGTCATGGTAATTACTCGCTCAGCATATTTGAGGCTGTGGCTCTCCCCCACTGTTAATCTGCTCTCATGCATTACAACAGAATACAGTCACTGTAAGCACCAAACATGCATTTTTTTAATGAAAGACCATGTCATGTAACCAGAATTTAATTTACAAGATGCATTTCTTTGAAAATGACACAATGTCTTATGGCTATTTCATGATGAATGATGTTTAGTTTCCTCAGACTGTTTCTGTGAATGTTTTCGCACTCAAAGTCACGCTGAAACCCCTCACACACACACACACACACACACACACACACACACACACACACACACACACACACACACACACACACACATACACATACACATACACATACACACACACACACACACACACACACACACACACACACACGCACACACACACACACACACACACACACACAGCTGACCTGTGGCCCCGTGCAGCAGCCCACACACACACATATTCACACGTGCACGCACATTCCACTGTGTGCTGCTGAACATTTTGTGAGGCGAGAGGTTATGTAAAAACTGAATTTCCTATCAAAATCAATCTTTGGAAGATTCAAAGTGAAAGAGGTTTCAGTCAAAACTGCCCTTTCGCTCAGTTAACTTTGTTTTAACAAAGATCTGAGGTTAAAAATTATATCTTATCTCAAAATAAACAATTTCCCATTTATGATTGCTTTGTTATGATGCCACAGTGGTCCACTACACTCTGGAGCCCCCAGGCCACAGTCTAGTTCAATGAGATGCACGGTGTTGGCAGGCTGCATGCCTACAGGCCAGATGTCACACTGTGTCCACTGCACAGCCACTCCAAGGCAAGGAAACACACCTTCAATATCTTTGTCAAATAAACCACATGCTCACTCTGTCCATGTGTGTGTCCTGCAGAATTTAAACAACTGCAGCTCCATGACACATTGCATCAATCTGCGTTTTATACTCTTATTAATAAATGACAGATTAGTTCTGAAAAACGTCTGATGACACCAGCATTGTCTTCCTTTCAGTATAAAAGCGGTTATCTATGTAAAAGTCTAGTGTACTAACTGCAAACAAATGATATGATGTAAAATGTGTACTGTATACAATTCAAAGTTGAAATGGGGGGGGGGGCTGGCAGTATGTGGCTGTTACTGAGTCCACTAATGCTCAGGATTGAAGTTGTCACTCCACCAAGACTCATCAGAGCTGACAAGGAAGGTGTCCGCTTTCAGAAAGGCTTTTGTTGTCTAAACAGGGATGTGTTGATCTGACAACAGAGAGGAGTAAGGTGGAACAGACCCAGAAACAAGAGTAGATCAACTGAAGAAGTGTTAGGTGAAAAAACCCTCACAAAACACAGCTTTTCACAATAACCATCCAATGACAGGTGATATGTATAGTTCTGATTGCATGTGAAACTTTGCAGAGGGTGTAAATCCGGCTCGCTGATGAGTCTGATTCACAAGAGTCATTCTTTCTGATCTGCATCCAATAGAGGTGTGCTGATTGATGTTGTGACACGCTGAGGGGTGAGTTGTAGGTGAGAGGGAGAGAGGCATTTTTTCCATCCGCGGCTCTGAGGCTGAGCTCAGTTCAGGGTGATGACAGCCCTTGACAGTTTTTGGCTCCTCTCCTTCTTTTCTCCACGGCAGGTAAAATCCCCCTCCCCCTCCTCCTCCCTCCCTCTCTCGCCGCCTTCAGCCCAGTGTCTCTCGCCCTGTCTCCCTGCGTCATGCTTGTGGGAGCCACATCGCTCCTCACCCACTCTCACCACCCTCAGACGGTGTCACTCACTACCTCTCTCCTGGCGCCAGATGCAGCTTCTCCGTTTCAATGGGAGCTATTTTTCCACTTGTTCTCTCAGGGCCACTTTTACATTGTCAGTGTTACTATATAAACAGAAAACAGTGATCATGTTACAGCGCCAATCATTCAGACCCACCCCCCACACCTGGGCTCCGATGCCCCCCAAACTGAATACATTATAGTATTTACCTCCTGCAACAAGCTGCTCTTTGTTTACCCGTAAACTCACGTGAAACATGATACGCTCTCCTGCAAACTCTGAATAATTTCACTCATTGTTGGAGAACAGTGCTATTATTTAGAGCAAGTATATGAATTAGGCAGACATGACAATCTCTATAATCTTTACAATCTGGTTTTCTGACAAGATGAACCATGAGGTACGCTATGAACATTACCATCAGGGCTAACGATCGTTTCTTTATCTTTTATTAAGCCTCTTTCTCAATTAATCCATTTTCTTTATTATGATATTATGATATTTTTATATTTTTATGGGATGAAAGATGATTGTTAACACATTCCTGAAGTCCAAGACGCTGTCTTCAAATTGTTAATTTAATCCAAAAACTGAAGTATATTAAAGTAACCATAACAGAGAAGACAAAGAAAATCAGCATATTCACTTGATTGCAACAAAACAACTAATAGCGCATGACAGATAGCAGATCAAATGAATTGTGTTTTTTATTCCTAATGCATTATTAATGAGTGTATGTGCTTTTAGGCAAGTTGTTGTTTATCAGGGTTGTTTTGTTTCTGTTGGAAAATATAATTGACCTAAAGACGTAATACATAATCTTTGTAAAAAAAAAACGGATAAAAAAAAAAGGTTTGGTAAATGTTTCAAATAACATACAGTATACCACATGAATCACATTTTCAAAGTACCAGCACTTTAGCTATAGTGCACACATCTGGTTTATATTGTATGATGAAGCATAAAGAAGTTTAGTGCAGGTAGACGGATTTCTTTGTCTATAATATAAATGTTATACTATTTAATATATATCTTATTACAATAACATTTGGCTATTCACAGTTTGGGACTTCAAACAACAGAATTATTCAAATGTAAGCACATTGCACGGGAATTTAATGGTCGATGGTTTGGTGTGTTTTTTATTTCCATTTCAGACTCTTTTCACTTAAAAAAAAACAGTATCCTCAGTTATTATTTTTTGCACAGTTTTATCAATTAATTACATAATTAATTTAATTACACACCTACAAAGCACTGTGTCAAAACCAGATCAAAGTACCCAATGAATTACAGTATTTAATGGAAAACTAGGGTTGTTTTTTTCTCAAAACCTTCAAAACATTTTTACTTTGGATAATAATAATTAATTGTAGGCTGAATTACTGCAACGGCTAGAAGTAGCAACAGCTTGAAAACACATTTCCTCCAAGTCATGGTTCACCGAATGTTGTTTGAAATGACAAAGTTCAGAAGTCTCAATTGAAAGCTTAAAGCAAGCTGATGGTCATGTAGTTAGCAATGGCCTTCTTCAGTCAAGGTCAAAGTTAAATGGTCAGGATTTCTTTTAACCTCTCGGCCACTGGGAAGTTGCTGTCCTCGGACTCACCTCCTTCTTTCTCTTTCTTTTTCTTTTCATTTTCCCCTCTCTGTTTTTATTAGATTATTCCTTTGTGCCTTTGCTTTCGGTTTTTTGAAACCTTACCACTCTTGTTAATGGCAGGCTGAAGGTTCAGGTTGGGGTTGCTGTGGTGGGGAGGGGGCCACATTTGGTTCAGTCCTGTGCTATCCATTGAAGGCGACAGGAGGGGCTGTGACTTTGGGGTTTTTGACCCCAGATTCTTTATTTTTACTAGGAAGGGATCCAAGGATGGAGCTGTTGATGTGAATAGCTGCCCAAGGTGACTGGATCCCAATAAAGAGGCCGTCAGCCTGGCCGGGGGCCTCCTCCCCATCCCAGACACAACCTTTATAGGGCCGCTTATGAGCCTGGGCAACTATTAAACCCTGTCCAGCCTGCAGTGAGGAATTTAGGGCCAGGAAACAAGGGAGTGGGGGTGGGAATGGGCAGAGGGAGGTGAAGTTGGGGTGAGTGAAGGTGAAAGTTGAATGGCATGTTCGAAGGAATCTGGTTGTTCTTGTTCATCACCTTCAAATGTGTACCAGGCGTGTTTCACTCTCTGTAAGTTCAGGGAACCACGTCTTTTTTTAAACAGCTGGATACATTTGTACCTGCGTCTACTTTACATTGTTTGTTTTGAGCGTTTTCATTAGCAGCAGTTGAAGGACTTGTGCCTATGGCCAGCAAATGGTGTTATACAGTGTGCCATTTTCTTTAGCGAGACAGCGAGAGGGAGACAGCAGAGTCTCATAAACATCCCGCCTCTGTTTGTTCACATGGGGCAGGAGGTATATAGGCAGGTCTGGTTAGACAGCCTTTCAAATAAAAATGTGAGCGTGCACACACGTGCACACACGTGCACACACACACACACACACACACACACACACACACACACACACACACACACACACACACACACACACACACACACACACACACACACACACACACACACACACACATTTCATTTCATTTCAAACCTTTATTTAGACAGATTGGTCCCTTGAGATCATCGATCTCATTTACAAGGGAGACCTGCATCATTTAGTTCCACATGAAACATAAAAACAACATACAAACAAACAACAGAGGATATCATATTTACATATTCAACATTTACAAATACCCAGAGTGTCAGAAAGCATTTCATTTAGACATGCTTTAAATACATTCAGAGAAATAAAAATGCTCAATTTCAATTTTGCCTGTAGACTGTTCCAAGCAAGTGGAGCTGCGCACATAAAAGCTGTCTTACCTAAGACAGTCCTTACTCTTGGCACATCTAACAAGACTATATCCTGTGATCGCAGACAATAGCTGCTTGCAACTTTCTGCTTTATCAATGAACAGATATAATACGGGAGTTTGCCCAACATAGCTTTATAGATAAAAGTGTACCAGTGACTGAGCCTCCGTACAGTGAGTGATGGTAAACCTGCCTTGGTATACAATGTACAGTGATGAGTAAGTGCTTTACAGTTTGTGACAAATCTCAGAGCACTATGATACGCAGCATCTAGTTTGCTCAGGTAGTTGGCAGGTGCATTCATATACAGCAGATTACCATAGTCCAGCACAGGTAAAAAGGTCACAGTGACTAGCTTTTTTCCTGGCCTCAAGTGAGAAACAGGACTTATTCCTGAAAAAGAAACCTAGCCTAACCCTCAGTTTTTTAAGCAGGTTATTGACATGAAGTTTAAAAGAGAGACAGTCATCAAGCAAGATACCAAGGTATTTGTAACAGGCAACAACTTCAAGTTTTGTTCCTTGCGTTGATACAATATCTAAAACAGGCTCTGGTGTCTTTTTAGCTTTTGAAAAGAGCATTACCTTGGTTTTATCCACATTTAAAAGAAGCTTTAGTTCAGAGAGCTGAGTCTGAATAATGTTAAAAACAGCCTGTAATTTAACAACCGCCTCCTGAATGGAGGGACCTGCACAGTACATCACGGTATCGTCCGCATAAAAATGTAAAGTAGCTTCATCCACATTTTCACCTAAACTGTTGATATATATGGAGAATAAAAGTGGACCTAAAACAGAACCTTGAGGAACACCATTAGCAATGTTTAACCACTCAGAAGACAGCCCATCAAAATGAACACATTGGGACCTTTCAGAGAGGTAGTTCACAAACCACCCCACTGCATGGCTGGATATGCCAGTACTGAGTAGCCTCTGTTTTAAGACGCGATGATCAACGGTGTCAAACGCTTTGGAAAGGTCAATAAACAGAGCTGCACAACTCTGTTTATTATCTAGCATACTAGTAATATCATTTACCACTTTCATTGTTGCAGTGATGGTGCTATGTTTCTTCCTGAAGCCTGACTGATGTTTAGACAGGATATCATTTATACACACACACACACACACACACACACACACACACACACACACACACACACACACACACACACACACACACACACACACACACACACACACACACACACACACACACACACACACACACACACACACACACACACACACACACACACACACACACACACACACACACACACACACACACACACACACACAGATGCAAAGATTCAGATGTCAGTCAAAAAGTCAACAGAGGTATGCTGCTCCCCCACTCACCAGTAAATGGAGAAGCCAATCAAATCTCAGCTGCCAATCAGCATTTTATCAGCAGGGCCATCTGGCCATCAGCTAATTGTGTCTCTTTTAAGTCCCTGTCAATCAGCAGTGCCCCCTCACCCTCCTCCCCTTTCTCTTAAAAATGTCTGCCTTTGAGCTTGCCTTCTGGCTCCGAGGGGTGGCCTGCATGGGGTTGGGGGTTGTTTGTTGACCATTCTCTCTTAATCAGTTGCTGTATTAGCTTTCATCATAGTTTCAAAAGACTTGAAGCACTTATGTAAACAAGATGTTCTGATATAATAAGAGTTGCTTTTTGTTTCTTCTTCCTGCAGCGGTGGAGACCCAGAGCACCAGCTCAGAGGAGATGGTGCCCAGCTCTCCTTCCCCTCCTCCCCCTCCTCGCGTCTACAAACCGTGCTTCGTGTGCCAGGACAAGTCATCTGGTTATCACTACGGAGTGAGCTCCTGCGAGGGCTGCAAGGTAAATGAAGCCAGAGACACCTGAGGAGTCACATGACATGTATGAAGAGGACAGCTGATGTTTCAGCCACAGCCGGACAGATGTCAGCACTGCAGAGCTGTACTGTTAGCTTCTGTTGAGCTGCCCCCTAGTGTATCCTTACTATCAATGCACTTTATTAATGTAACAGCCAAACATTGTGCTGCATGTGACCAGCAAATGTCAACTGAATCTACTTGCAATGAAAGCTTTGCTAAAGTAGGGGTTTAGAGCTTGAAATGAAATGAAAAAACACTTTTGGAGTTTTTGTTTGCTTGAAGTCTATAAACAAAGAACAATATATTCAGAAAGAAGCAGTGAAGACTTCAGTTCTAAGTCAGGCAACAAATGTATGCAATGCATCAAGCATATTACAATTTATTTTATAAGCATTACATTAGAAATCAATCAACTAAAAGTCTATAACCATCTTAACGTTGAACACAGGCAGAGAAGTGCTTCAAGCTTCATGATAACACACACTCACAATGAAAATGCTAACATTCTGATTTAATGATGACAATATTCCCGATCTTGGTAAAGCATGTAAGCATCGCAAATATCAGTTTAAAAAAAAAAAAACATCACACCTGGTTGCTGGTTCTATTTTCAGAGATGTTATTAAGAGCATTCTACTGGCATGATCAGTGAAAAATAAAATGTCTTAATTCTGTTTCAGGGTTTCTTTAGGCGAAGTATCCAGAAGAACATGGTGTACACCTGCCACCGAGACAAGAACTGCCAGATCAACAAAGTGACGCGCAACCGCTGCCAGTACTGTCGACTGCAGAAGTGCTTTGAGGTTGGCATGTCCAAAGAAGGTGAGAAGAAAATATGGTCATCAATATTATTGTTACAAAGGAATACTGTGGGAAGAATTGCCTTTTAGACCACGTCTCCTTGTGTCTCTATTTCCTTTTAGCGGTGCGTAACGACAGGAACAAAAAGAAGAAGGACGTGAAGGAGGAGGTGGTGCTGCCAGAGAACTACGAGCTGAGCGGGGAACTGGAAGAGCTGGTTAAAAAAGTCAGCAAAGCTCACCAGGAAACCTTCCCATCTCTGGGCCAACTGGGAAAATACACTACAGTAAGTTTTGTAATGCTTTATCACCTCCACCCCCTAAACCAGGCATCCTCAAAGTCCGGACTCCGGTCCGGATCCGGACCGAACCACAACTGTCTCTGGACTCTGAGCAAATTATACTTTTCATATGTGTTATCTGCGAGACATCGCCACAACGCAACGAGTCAAAAGTGTTCCGCTATGTCCAACAACAAACAGCGCTCTGCATGTCCGACTGTTCCACTGTCTGTGTGTGTCTGTCAACGCATTGGTCCAATCACATTCAGCGTCAGCGTTTTTCCCCCCCACCAACAGTCTGCGAATCAGAGGAACGGTAGGGCGGGTCTTCGCGGAATGCGGGTGTGAAAAATGAGTGTGTTTAAAAAAAAAAAGTCAGAGCGAGAATTAACAGCTCATCTAGTTGCATCTGTACTGTAGCTAGTAGCCTAGTTTCACCTACTGGGGTGGCATGGGGGGGCAACTGCTACCCTCAAAATAGGCCTTGCCACCCCAGCTGCCACCCCAGTTGGCAGCTTTGTTTTGAAAGAAAAGTTGTGGCTCATCGGACATTTATGAGAGAAAGTCTCTAATGTCCGAGTGCAAGTGAATGCAGCACTAGACGTACGTCTTGTAACCCCTCCCCCGGCCCTGGCGCGAGCGTGGAAATATGATTGGCGGCGATTTCATTTGAACGGTACGGCGCAAAACGAGAAGCATTCGGACCAAAGTAATGAAGGAATGAGGTGCGGTCTACAATGACAGAGAAGAGACTGTCAGGTTGGCTGTACTCAGCATTGAATCAAAACGCACTAAAGCTGTTGATCTTAATCAGTTTGTGAGGCGTTTTGCTGAACAAGATGGTAATCGCCGCATTCAGCTGTAATAGACATGTCAACTTGATGCTCTGCTCACGGATGAGCAAACAAAACTGTTAAGATGATGACCTTACGTGTGTAAATATATGTTTTTCTTTGTGGGGGTCTGCCCCCCAAACAAGTTTTAAGTCCTGAGAAAGTTAAATAAGACGGTGTGCAAAACTGCCCAGCCAAAAAAAAGTAACCACTTTGATTGAACTAGGCCAGCAGGTATTGACTCTCCACTGGATCATAACTGAAGTATAAAAGAATGCATGACTGAAGTGATGGAGGCCATGTTTGAAGGCAAACTAAAAGAGGAAATAACAGGTCAAGCAAATCCCCCTCTCAGATTCCACAGCAACCAGAAGAACATAAACACTGGCTGGTGATTTGATTCATCAACTTTGTGATGGAATAAGAAAAGCACAGTGCATTTCCTTAGCTGTGGATGAGTCCACTGACACCACTGACATTGCTCAGTTGTGAGTTTTTATGATGAGGCAAAGGGGGAGTTTGTTGAGGATGTGTTGGGCCTGATGAACCTCAGTGGACACAGAAGGGGGTTAGACATTTATAAAGCAATAATGGGAATGCTGAATGAAAGAGGGTGCAGCTGCCTTTATTCATAACTGCAGCTCTTAAACTGCGACTCTGAGGGATCAAGCACAGACACAATAACAATGAAAACTGCTGCATACAGATTATTTTTGTTTTTGCAACCTCGTGTTAAGAATCTTGTTGTAATTGTTTAAAAGTTTGAAAGACCGTAATAAACGGACCTTTGTCTTATTGAAAACAAAATGTTGGACCTTTAAGATTTGTATTTGAGTACCCCTGCCCTAAACCCTCCACTGAGGCATTAGCTCACTGTTTTGCCAGAACGCTGTATGGACTCTGCTCAAGCACACAGACCAAAGTGTCCCTCTTTCTCTCTCCCAGAATTCGAGTGCCGACCACAGAGTGCAGCTGGACTTGGGCCTGTGGGATAAGTTCAGTGAGCTGTCCACTAAGTGCATTATAAAGATTGTGGAGTTTGCCAAGCGGCTACCGGGCTTCACCACGCTCACCATCGCTGACCAGATCACCCTCCTCAAATCTGCATGCCTGGATATCCTGGTACCAAACACCTCCTCCTTTTTAATACCCTTCCACCTCCCTCACGCTTTCTCATTTTGTCACGCTGCTTAACTTTAAAATGATTCATCTGAATAGCTGCCATGATTCTTTTGTTCACTGAATTTCTTCCTCCTTTTACTAACTGCCCACATGGTTCTTTCCTCTCTGTTTTCTTATTTAATTCCTTCTCTTAGATGCTGAGGATATGC
The DNA here is from genome assembly GCF_949606895.1 of Notothenia rossii. Lineage (NCBI taxonomy): Eukaryota > Metazoa > Chordata > Actinopteri > Perciformes > Nototheniidae > Notothenia > Notothenia rossii. The sequence goes on along the minus strand of NC_136903.1, from coordinate 71,100,569 downwards.
ACTCGCTACACCCCAGAACAGGACACAATGACTTTCTCTGATGGCCTCACCCTCAACAGGACCCAGATGCATAACGCCGGCTTCGGCCCGCTCACAGAGCTGGTGTTTGCCTTTGCCGGTCAGCTACTGCCTTTGGAGATGGACGACACAGAAACAGGCCTGCTCAGCGCCATCTGCCTCATCTGCGGAGGTAGGTCTTTTCTTACCGGGGTGATATCATTAGCTTACAGACTCTTAAAGGTCTCCTGTCATGCAAAATGCACTTTTCTATGTCTTTTATACATAAATATGTGTCCCCGGTGGGTCAGGGAACTCACAAAGTGATAGAAAATAAATCCCTCTCTCGTCCTCTGTACCCCCATCTCTAAAAACGGGGGTATAACGGAGTTGATCCAGATTTGCCTCAGATACGACGTAATATCGGAAATGTCTGCTGGCTTTACACCCACGGCCCTATCAGAAACGTCGCTATCAGAAACAATGCCCGACAGGTTTTGGACGCAATATGGTCTTTGTTTAAATTAGCAAGCATCGCTAACACTCAGAGCTAACCTGTACTGGAGAGAGTATGTGTAAAAAAGCCGGAAATAAAAAAAGGAACTCACTTTGTGGTAAACCTGCAAGAGAAAAAGCATCTGATGATACTCTTTCAGAAATAATCCTTGATGTGGTTTGGAACATAATATGGCGTTTAATCACGGCAGAGTATCTGAGTATAAGCGTTAGACCCAGAATCAGCACTTCTCTAACAGGGCAGAAATATAGGGATATGAGGGATGTCTAAAATGCATGATCTGTTTGGTATTTTGAGCAAAACACGTCATAGACATGTTTTTTATATATTTGTATATATCTGAGACCCATAATATATGCCTAAAAATCGCATGATAGCAGATCTTTAAAATGTTACTTTTCTCATTGTTTTACAGTTCCCTCACTATAATGTTTCCAGCTTTTCTTCACCTCTTTGAATATGTCCATTGTTTCAGACCGCATGGATCTGGAGGAGCCCCAGAAGGTCGACAAGCTGCAGGAGCCACTGCTGGAGGCTCTGAAGATCTACACCCGCCGCAGACGCCCCAACAAGCCTCACATGTTTCCCCGCATGCTGATGAAAGTCACAGACCTCCGAGGAATCAGCACCAAAGGTCAGCTGAGGTTTCACACACCAGTATCACATCAAATAAGCAGGGCTGTAACAAACCTTCCTACTAAATGTACCCACAGTACTGAGAATAAACCACTGTATAGTACTTATTGTTGGCATTGAATAGCAGATTTTGCATTTTTGTTTATGTTTAATTCCATTTTTGGAAAAAGTTCTTGTGTTATTATTATTCCAGAAAGTGTTACTATCTGTACACAAACTAATAATACAAGATATCTTCAGAAGTGAGAAGTAAATAAGTAAATGTACTCAAGTACTGTACTTAAGTACCATTTTGAGATCTTGTACTTTACTTGAGAATTTCCATTTTAGGCTACTTTGTACTTTGGCTACATCTATTCAACACATTTAGTTGCTTTACAGATTTGATTTAATGATGTGAAATATAAACAACACAATCTGAATAATGAGTACTTTTACTTTTGGTACTTTAAGTATATTTTGATTGAGTAACATGAATGCAGTATTCCTACACTTTGGTACTTCTACTGTTACTCAAGTACCAGATCTGAGTACTCTTCCCACCTCTGGACATCGTATCGGCACAGGTGTAAAAAAACAATGCCCAATGTTTCTTAGCTTTTAAATTAGGAAGCAAATTAAGAGATTTTGTCTTAATTACTAGACATAGGCATTCTTGTTCTAATAAGCAAAGAAACCTGTCACCTGTGAAATATGCTCATTGTAGGAGAGGCTTTCCACTGTCCTTTTTATACACTATCCATTCAATAAATGTGTGTGTGTGCCTGTAGGTACAGAGCGAGTCGTCACCCTGAAGACGGAGATCTCGGGCCCCATGCCTCCTCTGATCAGAGAGATGTTGGAGAACCCCGAGGCCTTCGAGGACAGCAGCGACTCGGGGGACAGCGCTGCAGCCGCCCCCCCCGCCATTCAAGCCATCAAACAGGAAGAGAAAACCACGGATGAGTCTGCAGTCGAGGAAGAAGAGGAGGAGGAAGAGGACGACTACTGGGACGAGGAGAAAGACAGAGGGGCGGACAGTGACAGGGAGCCGTCGGGGGGGGAGGCGGCTGCGGCGGGGGGGGGGGCCAAAGAAAGGCGTGAGTGGGAAAACGCAGTGAGACAGACGCCATGATGCTGCTTCCTCCCTCAGATCACTGAGCCCTCACCCAGCAATATCTCTCCTGAGAAACCTCACAGATTTAGGCTCTTATACAACACCAGTGTTTCACACAGCACATATTTACATAGACTGAATACTGTACATGTGGCTGAAAGGAAAGCGTGTTGAATTCAGTCGAGGAGGCAATGAGTGGGAGAAGCAAAAGCACTACATTTCAGTGGGCTGGGGAGAGCATCGGGAAAAGGTCACTGTGCCAAAATGAGACTGTACAAAAGATATTTCAAAAGTGTTTTGTCCACCCAAAGAGGAACTAGAGGTGTTGGACAGAAGAAAATGAACTCCTCCGCTATCCATAAGGGCTATGCTTTGTATACAATTGATGGTAAACATACATTGCAACAACTGAACACTACGTGGTGTCCATTTGCCGCAAATGTCTTCTCAGAATTCCTATTATCGCTATTCAGAGATATGCAACTTATTTTTCAATAGTGGTTTTTCTATGCATGTACACGTTTCTGTTGTCTTTTTTCCTGTCTATGGGACTTCTTGTTGCTTTTTTTGTATATTTTTCTCTTTCTGCTCAAATTTGACTTGACACGTAGTTCATTTAGCTTGTCTTTTTATTTGTATGCATTTCTGCTACATTGGACACAGTGAAAAGGGAAAGAGAGAGCAGGTCGTGAGCAGGACTCAAACTCACATGTAGTTCGTGAAACATCGGAAAGACAATAAGAGGAAGACTGTCATTCAGCTCTGGTTCTTGTGATGCAAATAGGACTCGAACAAATAATGCAAAAACAAACGCAGCACACTACATCCACCTTCTGACAAAAACACACACCATTTCCGAAGATACTAAAGAATCTGCAGGGTGGATTTAATGTCATCACAAAATCTCAGGTTGATTCTTTTTTAGTGCCAAGTATCACCTGAATTTTGAGAAACTGCTGCTGTGAACGCACCCCTGTTCAATTCAAAAGTCTTCTTACAATAAAGAGTAGAGATGATTAGAAATGGAAGTTGTTGATCATGCCCTTGGTACAGTATATCAGGTGCACATAAGCCATATTCTTTTCATTTTGTAAGAGTGAGAATACAATCTTCCAAATGGGCACAACACTTACAATCAGTTTACTTCACAGAAAACCTCAGGTGTGTGTGTGTGTGTGTGTGTGTGTGCATTAGTGTGTCTACCAACCCACAGAGTGATGTTGTAGATGTTACTCTCATTAGTGCCATAATCCACAGCCAGCAGTTAAGCAGAAGTTGTAAGTATCTTAAAAATGCATATCAAATACGTTTTGTAGCAAACTTTCAAATGTTCTCACCCAAAGACTTCTGTTGGACATTGATACCGTTGTAAGCTGATATTTGATCACATGATTGATTAACACGAGGTTGCATCCATCCAACAAAATTAAGAAAACGAAAGCTTTACATTGGGTTCCCTGTCTGCTGAAGCGCGGGCAGCCGTTTCAAATGTGTGCTGTATCTCATGAGATACATGAGACTTTGTAAAGTAAATAATTCGTTTTTCATTTAGCTTTTTTTACTCAAGATGTATAAATGTAAATGATCTCTGTAATGAAAGACAACGTAGTCTTACTGGACTCCTTAATATGTCTAAGGGACACATGTCTCCATCAGTATGGTGTCAGGTGTAAAGCTGCAACGTATTTTTGATTTGTTGATATGAGGGATAAAAGAAGAAGCTGGTGTAAGGTATCTAAAGAAAAGAGGATGAATGAAGCGGAGAAAGAGAAGATGTTGAGAACAGATCGGCTTAGTGGCAACACGCCAGCAGAGACCATGATAGAGATAGATATTTGCCACCAGACGTGACATCATCAAATTCACAGAGGTTTTAAATGATCAGCATTGACGCCACAATGACGTTTACAGACTGTGTGTCTACTGATTTGTGATAATATAGAACGGAAACATCCCAATCTATGACTGAGGTGAAAGATAAGAATTATCTTCAGTGTTTTTCTTAACTCTGTTTCTCTCCGTCTTTCTAACTCACACTCAATCGTTTGCACATCTTCAGCCAAGACCAGAGGTTTTCAAATATCTCATTGCAGCCGTATTTCATGATAATGTTTTCTGTTTTTGTTATATTGGATTTGAGCGGGTGCAATAGATAAGCCATGGATGAGGTCACAAAGGCCTCAGCTCTATATGTAAGCATGTGAATAGGAAAAAGAAAAACGACCAAAGATATTTCATTACGTTTGGACAAAAACAACTTCATACAAATTCCAGTAAGGTCAATGATGGGAAATGTATTCATGTTGTATTATTTGATAGAAAAAAAAAGTCATCTCTTATGAGTTTTGAAGCTGGAACCATTTTATCTGTTACATTTGTTGTTTTTTAACTGTTGTATTTTTTTTTATAAACTATATATATTTGTAGTGTGAAAATAACAGCCTTATTCTTATGTTCAGGGATTCAGACACCTCATCTGTTTTATTTCAATGTACTCAAAAATAGCTCTGATATCCACACACACACACACACACACACACACACACACACACACACACACACACACACACACACACACACACACACACACACACACACACACACACACACAGGGCTGATTTGTTCTTGTTTTTACATTTTGATTTGTTGATTGTTTGCTTATTTGTTATTTGTTGTTGTCTTTCTTGTATTTTGATAAAGGCACTTTTTGTTTCAGACCTTCAGTGTCTTCTTTATAATCCATTTACAGACCGCAATGAAATACTTAAGATGTCAAATTACAAAATACAGACCAGCATGTATTTATCATCAGATTTGATTAAAGAGCACCATCTCTCTCAGAAGCTCAGATCAATAAGAAAACTATCACACACACACACACACACACACACACACACACACACACACACACACACACACACACACACACACACACACACACACACACACACACACACACACACACACACACACACACACACACACACACACACACACACACACACACACACACACACACACACACACACACACACACACACGTTGTAAATCCATGGTATCAAATACACTTTTCTCCAAACAGTTGCAGCATGCTCAGACATATTTGAATAAGCTAAAAACAAAAGCTAGAAAACCTACGGATAACAAGTGGAGAATTAGAACTTAGACATTATTTGAGACAATTAAGGTCTACATTGGAAAATCTAAAGTATTATTATTAATAATATAATATATAGCAATATAATAATATATTATTTGTATTATTAAGTAGATATGAAACCATAAGCCATTCTATTAAAAAAACATTCTATACCCTTAAGACTATAAACTGTGTCATCTTCAAACACAGACACTCTGTAAAGATGTCCTTTGTGAAGGCAAACCGCTACAAAGCATCATCAGAACAATCCAAACGTTTTTTTGATGACCGGCACAAACTTGCAACAGTGGGGTATACAAGTCAGTTGCTGTCCATCTTTTTGTTACCACATGGGGGATCCGACCACCTCACTGCAGAGAGAAAGAGGCAGAAGGTGCTGAGGATAAAAAAAATAGACAACACTGTCAGTAAAAATGCTATTAAATACCATTTTTGCTTGACTTCTGTTCTCCCGCTTGCTAATCCTGGACATGTTTTATTATTGCTGCTATTTTTACTCTTATTGTGTTGCTTTTAGCATATTATTTACTCTTCTATTTGTACTCTCTAGTGCTCTATGACTCTTCCCACAAGAAAAGAAAGTGCCTGGTAAGTGGAAGGACAGCTTTCTGAAACCAGTCCACCAGGGAGGAGAGTGCGAATGAAGTCATCCCAAAAATATTCTATGAGAGGTGACTCCAGTGGAGGAGGGAAACAGGGTGTGTACTGGGCTGGTGGAAAGCCAAATCTGTCACCTCAGGACGGTATGTTGTTTTTGGATATTGAGAAACAAACTAGGTCAATAATAGATAATAATCACATTTTGTATTCACACATGTAAAATACATTGGGATTGTCATAAGATGCTCCAGGGTGTTACCTATATTACATACTGTTATTGCACGTTAGTCAGTGTAAGTGTAAGTTCACTTCCACCCTTTTATTTTCAGAGTAAACTGTCCAAGAAAAGTTTTTATGAAAATATAATATTATATAATAATGGCTTCTTTTTTTATATTTGTTAATTTTTTGTACAACTTAATTCCTTTTTATTGTGTTTGTGCCATACAGTATACACTAAGCACATTCCTTATATGTGTAAACATACTTTTATGTTGTGGTTTGCAAGTCTTGCTTTCATGTTTCTCTGATTATAACTCGACCCGGTTAGAATAAATACATTGTCATGACTCCTTTCAACCAGCCAGCGTTAAACCTCAGTGGTCAACAATGGAACTGGAGCAGAAACTGGCAGGGCTCATAGCTCTGATGCAGGTGGAGTTAACCCTTGTTTGGCTCATTTGTGAATGGGATGGCACACCTGTGTGTCAGAGACTGGGTTCTCAGCAGCGGGGCTCTCGGCTCTGTGAGGCCGCTCCAGGGGAGTGGACAGGAACAGAGGCGAGAGGATTGATCGGGAGGAAGCTGAGGACACATTCTCTTCATCCTCGGAGGAAGAGCCAGGAGCTGTATGAAATCAGTTTAGACTCTTCACTTCAGTACTCGTTACAGTGCAGGGAGATAGCAGCGTACAACGTGTGGTCGTTACTCACAGAGGGATGTGGGGACTTCCTCCTTTGATTCAGTTTCAACTTCCAACCTCCGCTCTAACTGAAGGATGTATATCATCAGGTCCTACCAATGTCCAATGGCAATCCAATTGAAAGGAAAAGAGTAAGAAAAACATAATTTAAAATGCATTTAGAAAGTATTTCATGTTAACAACTATGATGTTTATTTTCTCTTATTTCCTGTTGAGTGGATGGAATTATTTATTGTGCTTTGTAATTAATGATATCTTTGAATCGTTGAATGTAAGCAGTGGAAATACTACGAGACAAGTAAAAAGTATTTTCATAAAAAAATACTTTTAGTATCAAAAAGCCATTATGGAAAAATGACGCAGTGTACAAACATGAATATTATGTAATTGGATTATTATTATTGACCCTATAATGTGTACTTTACTTTAATGTTGCAGCTTTAAGGTCTTATCTTATCTTAACTATAACAAATACATTCTAATCTATTTATTGATTACATTTGTGTTATTAATTTGAATCTGCAAAGCAACCACTAACTTATGACACCATATGAATTAAAAAAACAATATTTTCCTCTGACAAAAAAATAGCTGTGGTGTGCGTGTGTGTCTGTATGTGTGTGTGTGTGTGTGTGTGTGTGTGTGTGTGTGTGTGTGTGTGTGTGTGTGTGTGTGTGTGTGTGTGTGTGTGTGTGTGTGTGTGTGTGTGTGTGTGTGTGTGTGTGTGTGTGTGTGTGTGTGTGATGCCTTGCCTGTTTCTCCGCCTGCTGCTCCTCCCTCTCTTTCTGGGCCGCCCTCAGACCGGCCTTCAGCTCATGCAGCTCTCTCTTGGAGTCGCTCTGCAGCACCTACAGGGGGCAGCAGTATTTTACTCATCCCAACACACTCTGACCAGGCTCATCCTCTCACCTGCTGTTGTCATCACATGGCAGTAAAGAGAAATGTTTACTCGCTGTTCATGGAAGATTTCTATTTGTGCCTGCTAGTGAGTCATACATTAAGTACACTGAACTCTGGCTTCGTTCTCCAGTTTCCAGAAATGTAATCCGAGCAGATGACGATGGCACACTATCAGTTATATTTAGAGCTGAATTTGTTTGTGTTGAATAATGCGATGAACTCACTCTAGTGCAATCTCTCTCTCGTCCAAGCTCCACTTCTATTTTCTCCCTCTCCATCCTCTCCTCCTGCAGCCACTCCTCCTTCCTCCGCACCTCACAGCTCAGGTCTTGTAATTTCTTTGCATCTGTCTGCATGAAAAAAAAAAAACAACTTAACAATACAGCCAGGTTGACATTTGGGTATTTGCAGTGCTTAATTTGTAAATCATAAGGTGCCGGAACGCAAAGTACATATGACAGCTCAGGGATGACGAGACGCGTACAGGTCCCGGAACGTATACAGAAAAGGTGCTGAAAACAACATGAAAATGTCCACTTGCAACGCTGTGGGACTTACAAGCCTCAATTTCAAATAGTATCCATGGTATAAATGTTATGACGATCATTTATAATTTGTTAGGCTAGTACGCACAACATAGGCAAATGCCCACATCACCACAGGTGGGACTTCAGTATACAGCCAGCAATTAATTTCTCAACAGGTTTAACGTGTAAAAAAAATATTTATTAGGCCTATTCAAAGATTGGCACGGCGGCCTATTAATAGACAGTATGTTTGCTCACCATATTTAGTTGTTTAAAACACCCCACATCACGAGCATGTCCGGATTGTCCTCTATCTCTTTTTTTCTGCTTTTACTGCGTGTGTCTGTGGCAGTTCTGTGTCCTTTGGCCACCCAGGACCTCACGTACGGGACTGGATTGAATTTAGCCAGGGGGGGTCCAACAAGATTTAGGAAGAGTAAAGATGACATGGTAGATGTGAGCAAAGAGCTACGGTTGGGAGTGCAAATCAAGTTCATTTGAGAAAATCCGCGCTCACATTCAGCACTTGCAATGGGAATGCTGTTGACAGCAACAAGTAACTCCATCAGCTCATCGGGGGTGTCTTTACCATCTGAGTCTCTGTACGTTCTGTAGGCCCGTATGACTGCGCGCGGGTTGGCAATGTTGAAGCGCTGACACAGTGACTCGACCTCAGTCTCTCCATACAGCGCACCTGCGTCCTCGGGCCAGTATTGTGCGAAAAGCACCTTCAACTCCTCAATGAACTTGTTATATCCAGTTTTATCTGGCATCCGGCCTCCTTGAGATAACATACGGTCCTCCAAGTTCTTGGCCACAGTTAGAAAAAACTGACCTGTCGCTGGACGTCCCACACTCTTCTACGCTCAATGCGCTCTCCTCTCCTACTGAATCTTCCTGCTGTAAGCCAGCTGATGTCGCGGTTCCGCTCGCCTCTTGCTCCGGCTGTTGTACCGGGCTAGTTGATGCCAGGGTACCCACCCTTTGCTGTTGGTGGTCCACCTGGCTGACGGTAGCTGGCTCCTGTTCCGGCTGGCGGTGAACCTGACCCGCTGCCCGGGCTTGGCTAGCTGTCGGTTAGCTAGCTGGCTAGCTGTTGCGGCGCTAACCTCCTCCTGGTTTTGACCATCAACATGACCGCTGCAGCTGCCCTCGTCGCTGCTTGTGGAGGCTTCTCTGACTCGTTTTGAAGTGTCTATTACCTCTTCCTTCTTTTTGAAGAAAGACAGTAAATGTAACTGTCTTTTTGACATGCTTGCATTGAATCACCGTTTCTTCCTCTCTGCGACGTGCTCCTCATGTGGCGAATTTCAAAAGTGAAAGACGTTTGTCCGTTGGTCCAGCTTTTCAGTGCGTCAACACAGATCTCCGACTCTTTCAAATCTTAATCTTAATAAACGACATGAAATTCTTGGGATTTTTTCTGTAAATTAATATCTGCATATTTTATTTCATTTTAACCATTTTTTATTTTTATTTTTTGTGAGAGGTACCGGATCAGCCCAAATAGGTGCCGGAACACAGGGTGGCCAAAATGAAGAGGTGCCGGATCCTGTTCCGGCAGGATCCGGCTCAAATTAACCACTGGCGTATTTGTATGCAGAGATGGCAAAAGTACACACATCCTTTACTCAAGTAGAAGTACAGATACTCGTGTTTACAAATACTCTGGTAAAACTAGAAGTTCTGACTAACTTCTTTACTCAAGTAAAACTAAAGAAGTATGGGCTTCGAAATCTGTCTTAAAGAGTAACTGACCTCCCTTATGTTAATAGAACAATAATGTCATTGTTAGCTAATGAATGTTTCGATGCAAAATGACAAAGTTCTCATTGGCGCTCTTCTTTAGAGAAGACCAGGAAATGATGGATACACAGATCGTGTTAAAATCAATAGGCACGCAATGACTCACGTCACCAAACACAGATTAAAACTAAAATAACAAACCTGTTTTGAAAATGTAATAAGTAGAAAGTACATGTATTTGTGTTAAAAATGTAAGAAGTAAAAGTAAAAAGTCGTAAGAAAAATAAGTAGTGGAGTAAAGTACTGATACCAGAAACATGTACTTAAAGGTAGGGTAGGTAATTCACTTCAGAAACACTTTTTGTTTTATTCCATGGAATGCTCTTAACATCCCGATAGCAATGAATGAATTAAACGCTTTGACAATAAATATTTCC
>NC_136903.1:70936989-71089831 GCF_949606895.1 Notothenia rossii | reverse complement strand
GGTGGTCAGAGGTCAGACTGTAGTGGCACTCCACTCTGGATTGGGGGAAGTAAACTTGCCCCACATTATGAAACACCACCGTGGGCTGTTTTTCCATGGTAATAGGAAGCTGCGCTGTTTAGGAAGAAAACATGAGAGCAGGGAAATCTGATCCAGTTTCATTCTGGAGAAGACAGCTGATGAACATGATAGCAGAGTCGCATCAGGAATGCAGCATGCTCGTAACACCCGGCACTCATGACCATACAATGATTTCACAATAACAACAACAAGCTACATATACTGAGCACTGAAGTTACAACACATCATTTTAAAGTTATTAATCATAAAAAGACAGTCATTAGCCAAGTAATAGCTCAACTTAATTTATTATTTTCCATGTCTTATATTTCATTCTCAAAATCAAAAATGGTCAGATATATATTTTAATTAAGTAGTATATCAAGTAATACATTGCTTAAATATGTGTGTTTAATTAAAAATACAATTAAATATAATACAATTTAATCTATTTAATGCTGCCCTTATTCACAAGATAACCAGTTAACCCTGGCTTTTGTTGTAGGTTATTTTAATTAGTTATATATTCTAAAATCAAATACACAGAGCTTTCTAAGAACATTTTATATATGTATGCTTTCAATTGTGTTGATTTGCTAATGATTTAATTAGTGCTGTTAATGTTTCCTTACCGTATTCTGCTGAGAAGTTAATGTGATGTCCTTCTGTTGCCTCTTGAAGGATAAAGCTTTGGATCAATCTGTGGAAAGTGATGAGCTATCTGGTCCGGTGCAGGACTTTCACAACAAATCCTGAATCATGTGGACCCCCAACTAAAATTAGTGATGCTGGGTGACTCATGGGAGATGCAGTTTGTGGGTCTATAGTTCATCACAAGGAGAAACGGGGCTGTGAACTACAACTCCCATTATAAGATATTGTTATTGGATATAGGATCTGCAGCTGTAGTTATTGCAATTTTCATAAATGGGGGAGGTGGGGAAATGGGGGCAAGATGATGAAGGCTAAACACTCTTCACAACAACTTCAGTGAACCCACGGTCCTGGAATCAGGCATAAAAGGAATGAAAACAAGGCAGAATACTTAGCCTAACAACAGACAGCAATCGGCAATATTATGCTCTTAAAGTGTGTTTTCCTGCATTTTCCTACAAACTTCTTTATGAAGCAATAATAAGCTTCATTGTTTTTAACAGTGTTTTGTGTAAAACTCATCACCACTGTCATGTTTCAGTGATTTGGATACAGCCTAAGCTAATAATACTCTGTAAATCAGTCTTTTGAGCCAGAACTGTCGCTGATTGCGTAAGAACCTTGATCTCACTTACGAACACAAGATGGCAGTGTAGTTTCAGCACAAACCCACATTCAATAGCAATTCAGGGGAATCACAGACAAAACCAAGTCAAAAACAGAACGCTTATACATTAAGTGACAGATGGTTGGAAAACTAAACATTTACATTAGTCTATTAAACTGTCAGAATAAATGGGCAACCAGACCACACTGCACCTTTTTTAAATGAGCTCACAGTGAGTGTGGCAATAACTAAAAGGTTAACACCCATCGCACCACAACCCCATGCAAACGATCAGCCTTAGTTGTCAGTAAGCCTTTATCTTTAATCTTCGTCTTCAGCAACAGAGAGAGACACATTCAGTTATTCTATATTTATTCAAACAGCAATTGCTGAGACAAGAAATACTCACAATTGTTCACATTGTGGATACAATCGTTGTTTGAACATAGAAAATACATTATTGAAATAAAAAACAATGTATAAGATATTTAAATAAAGAATACATAAAATAGTATTGTAAAGTGGTCCAGTATCAAATATTTACAACTGTACATCTACAAAATATTTTTCTGAACTTTGTAATGTTACCGTGTAAATGCTACAGTGAGTATCACAATAAGAACGCCTTTATTTGTCCCACAGCGAGGTAATGTACATACAGGAAAGGAACAGTGCAGACAAGAGTAGAAGATCGACATAAGTAAAAAGGCAAGCACAAAATAAAAGCACGCTAAAAAGGGGAATAGAAAATAAACTACTCAGCAGTGAGGAGGAGCTGCTGTAACAGGCTACTACTCCGAGTACTTGTTTTTCTTCCTGAGGACTGCACCTATACAGCTTCATTTTCTTTGGAAACATAGGACATGAAAGACCTTGTTTATATAATGTAAAAATGAAGGGCATAATGATAAATGTTCAACTTGGTAAATGATTGAATACCTTTTTTAAGGTAAATTCAAATACCTAATATGTGCATGGAAAGCACCGCATTGTGAAATAAAAAAGTTTCTTTCGACATGTTTAGTGTGTCCCAATACACAGGATACATGTCCGGACAATTTGTAATGCCTGTATTAATATATTCCTAAGAAGTTCAATTAATGCTATTGCCTGACAACAACTCCTAAACACAGCATTCTCACCAAACACTGAGCCTACACTTTGACTATAGACTTACAAGCATATACAGTACAGACAGTAGTGTTGGTTTTTTCTTACAATAAATGCCTAATACCATAGTGCTGTGCTCAGCATGCTACCTTCAGATAAACAGACAAATCAATGTTTACAGAAAAAGAAAGTTTGCATATGCTGACAGTTGTGATGCCAGACATGGGATAGTATGACGAGATCTCCTTGGAGCAGCTCAAATACAGACTGATCTGTAAGGGGAATTGTGATCCTGCCCTTTTAAGAAGAACACTAACCCATTGATCACATCACACACACTAAAGTCTCTATCTCAAACTTCTCCCATCCTGGTCGATTTTCAGAGGTAGTGCACTGCTGTTGATAAGGCCCGTGTCAGCTCACAGGTTGTCCTTGTTCAGCAGTGACAACACACCAAGTTCTTCCAGCTTGGCTCTGGCTACTTCCTCCCAGCCCTTATTGGCTCGAGGGTTCCTGGGTGACGGGTGCATAATGCCCTCGACTCGGACCCTAACCCCTGCTGCTGACAGGGCTTTCCTCGCTCGCTGCTCTGCCACCCTCCCAACCCCGATCACCATGGAGACACCCAGAGCCTCCACTGCCTGGCACAGAGCAATGTCACACAGAGCGAGGAGGGCCTCCCGCTCACCTGCAGGCAGCTCAGGGGGGGTTAGATTCTTCCCACTGGCCCCGAGGAACATGAGCGGACATAGATTGTGCACAAAGCAGTGCTGGAAGAACAGTGCTGGTTCACCACACAGCTTCCTGAAGAAGCCCCAGAAACGTGCGCCGCTCACTTCCTTCTGAGTGCAGGCAAGTCCTGTGATCCGCCGCTTTGGATGCTCGTCCTGAGGATGACCCACCTCCCCTGTGATCTGCAGCCAATCCACAACTGAGCTCACCTCACCAAAGGGGACCTGTGGCCAGAAAAGTAGATATTAGTTTTTTTACCACATCATTTACTGCAGTACTTGACACTGATTTGTGTTGGTTAAAGGTAAACGGCACACCAGCAACTGGTTAGAAAGAAAATAGGAAACTATAGTTTGAACTAGGTTTATTTATTTTTTAAATCTGAATTTCTAGATTAAAATCAGAGTTTTGAGATTTTAATTTGAACCCTTTTTTCCCCGCTAGGAATTCTGAATTCAAAGTAAGCATTCTCAGATAAATTATGATTTAGATCTCAAAATTCTAAATGTGAATTTAGAAAAAGGGGGGGGGGGGGGTATGTCACAATGTTAATAGTGGTATTGAGACCAAATATGTAATCATTTATTGTTAGAATCATCCTTTCAATACATGATACAGCTAATACAGATACAAAAACAAAATACCAGTAATGTGTCAAAGATCACCTGTCAGTTGCATGGTTGAGTAGAGAAAAATACAACAAGATTTAATCTTAAGAAAATGACCATGAAGTGATCATCAGGAGAAAAAAATAAGGCAAAGACTTGAAGTATAAAATGTACAGCCACGTGATTATATAATATGTATATAACATTGCACAATATATAACAAAAAAAGGGAAACCAAGCATGTAAAACAAATGAAGTGTACAGAATGTACAACAAGGCACTGTGGAAGGAACCTGTCTTTGGATGGACCTGCCGCCCGCGGAGCTCCAGTGAAATGTTGTAGGAATGTTACGCTGCAAACAATCCCACTGAGCAAGTCTTTAAACTAAAATCTGATCAATTACAAAGATAATTCAGAAACAAATAATTGTTCAATATTTGCAGTCTGAGTCACTTAAAAGAGGCATTGCGCACTGTTATAAGGCCTTTAAATGGTGCTACGTAGGAAGCTTTCGATGAAAATTTAATAATTGTGGCCAAAGCCATACTCTTTTTTTAACCCCCGAAATTCAAATTCCGAATTCTTAAAAAAAGGTTGAATTGTGAGATAAAAATCTGAATTATTTTCTCCCTTTGCTATTCTTTGAATACATTTAGTAAATAAAAATACAATTGAAAGAGTGCAAGAATTTTAATTTTATTTGTATTTATTTGTATTTACTTGACTGAAGATGTCATCACATTCTGCATAATGTCATGTGATCACCGGTGAAGAAAGGCTCTTTGAAATCAGTGATGCGGAGTGCGACGGCATCATTGTTGACATCATGCCGAATGTAGTGACATCATCAGTGACATCACAGAGCCTCTCCTGAAAGTTTGCAAATGGACCCCCCGTTCCTCCACGGAGTTTACGTTTTTTGACGATGCCAAAGCAAAATTACAAGCTTTTAAAAAGGCTTTTGCCTTTTTAAAAGATTGATGAAGGCCGGAATATAGGAGAGCAGAGTGTGATGACATCATCGATAACATCATGCAGAATGCGGTGACATCATTGGTGACATCACAGAGCCTCTCCTGAAAGTTTGCAAATCGAACTCAAATAGTGAACTCCACCAAGCAAAAGACTACCAAGTGCTTGCCCTGTGTAAAAAAAGCTGATCGGCAGCTTTGATACCTTGCGGAGCATGATCACGTTGTGACGTCACTCCGAAGTGATGACGTCACCGATGAATACTCGAAATTATTATGGAGGAATTACTAATCCCTTTTGTACTTCTGATACAAATTATTTATGTGTAATACTTTAAATATAAAAAGATGTGCTAAATATAATAGTTCTAAATTTGAACACTCGTGTGTGACTGAATTGTATTATAAATAATGTATATAATAATATACAATATGTCCACCAGAGCGCACTATTATATTTCTAACTTTTGTCCACTCGGGGCGCTATATTTAATATGCAGATGTAATACCTAAACTGTCCACTAGGGTAGCTATATTTAATTTCCAGATGTAATACCAAAGAGGTACACTGGGGGCGCTATATTTGAAGAATTAATGCAAAATATCTTATCTGCCACATGGTGGAAGTTTTGAGTGGGTGTTGACTTTACTTGTATTACTGGCTCTGTCCACCAGGTGTAGAAATATTTCACTTTGCTCTTATTTGGTGCAATAATTGTGGCAAAAGCCATACTCTTTTTTAGCCTTGAATTTCAAATTCCGAATTCTTAAAAAAGGTTGAATTGTGAGATAAAAATCTGAATTATTTTCTCCCTTCGCTATTCTTTGAATACATTTAGTAAATACAAATACAATTGAAATAGTGCAAGAATTTCAATTTTATTTGAATGAAGATGTCATCACATTCTGCATAATGTCATGTGATCACCAGTGAAGAAAGGCTCTTTGAAATCAGTGATGCGGAGTGCGATGACATCATTGTTGACATCACAGAGCCTCTCCTGAAAGTTTGCAAATAGACCCCCTGTTCCTCCACTGAGTTTACGTCTTTTGACGATGCCAACGCAAAAGTACAAGCTTTTAAAAAGGTTTTTGCCTTTTTAAAAGATTGATGAAGGCTCGGAATATAGGAGAGCAGAGTGTGATGACATCATCGGTGACGTCATGCAGAAGGCAGTGACATCATTGGTGACATCACAGAGCCTCTCGTGAAAGTTTGTAAAAATAGAACTCAAATAGTGAACTCCACCAAGCAAAAGACTACCAAGTGCTTGCCCTGTGTAAAAAAGCCGATCGGCAGCTTTGATACTTTGCGGAGCATGATCACGTTGTGACGTCACTCCGAAGTGATGACGTCACCGATGAATACTCAAAATTATTATGGAGGAATTACTAATCCCTTAAGTTAAGTTTCTATTTGAATTTGCAAATAGAACTCAAATTGTGAACTCCACCAAGCAAAAGACTACCAAGTGCTTGCCCTGTGTAAAAAAGCCGATCGGCAGCTTTGATACTTTGCGGAGCATGATCACGTTGTGACGTCACTCCGAAGTGATGACGTCACCGATGACTACTCAAAATTATTATGGAGGAATTACTAATCCCTTTTGTACTTCTGATACAAATTATTTATGTGTAATACTTTAAATATACAAATATGTGCTAAATATAATAGTTCTAAATTTGAACACTCGTGTGTGACTGAATTGTATTATTTATAATGTATATAATAATAGACAATATGTCCACCAGAGTGTGCTATTACATTTCTAACTTTTGTCGAGTAGGGGCGCTATATTTAATGTGCAGATGTAATACCTAAAATGTCCACTAGGGTAGCTATATTTAATTTCCAGATGTAATACCAAAGAGGTACACTGGGGGTGCTATATTTTAAGAATGAATGCAAAATATCTTATCTTCCACATGGTGGAAGTTTTGAGTGGGTGTTGACTTTACTTGTATTACTGGCTCTGTCCAGCAGGTCTAGAAATATTTCACTTTGCTCTTATTTGTTGCAATAATTGTGGCAAAAGCCATACTCTTTTTTAGCCTCGAAATTCAAATTCCGAATTCTTAAAAAAAGGTTGAATTGTGAGATAAAAATCGGAATTATTTTCTCCCTTCGCTATTCTTTGAATACATTTAGTAAATACAAATACAATTGAAATAGTGCAAGAATTTCAATTATATTTGTATTTACTTGTATTTTTTACTTGACTGAAGATGTCATCACATTCTGCAAAATGTCATGTGATCACCAGTGAAGAAAGGCTCTTTGAAATCAGTGATGCGGAGTGCGATGACATCATTTTTGACATCATGCAGAATGTAGTGACATCATTGGTGACATCACAGAGCCTCTCCTAAAAGTTTGCAAATAGAACTCAAATAGTGAACTCCACCAAGCAAAAGACTACCAAGTGCTTGCCCTGTGTAAAAAGCTGATCGGCAGCTTTGATACCTTGCGGAGCATGATCACGTTGTGACGTCACTCCGAAGTGATGACGTCACCGATGAATACTCAAAATTATTATGGAGGAATTACTAATCCCTTTTGTACTTGTGATAGAAATTATTTATGTGTAATACTTTAAATATACAAATATGTGCTAAATATAATAGTTCTAAATTTGAACACTCGTGTGTGACTGAATTGTATTATAAATAATGTATATAATAATATACAATATGTCCACCAGAGCGCACTATTATATTTCTAACTTTTGTCCACTAGGGGCGCTATATTTAATGTGCAGATGTAATACCTAAACTGTCCACTAGGGTAGCTATATTTAATTTCCAGATGTAATACCAAAGAGGTACACTGGGGGCGCTATATTTTAAGAATTAATGCAAAATATCTTATCTGCCACATGGTGGAAGTTTTGAGTGGGTGTTGACTTTACTTGTATTACTGGCTCTGTCCACCAGGTGTAGAAATATTTCACTTTGCTCTTATTTTGTGCAATAATTGTGGCAAAAGCCATACTCTTTTTTAGCCTCGAAATTCAAATTCCGAATTCTTAAAAAAGGTTGAATTGTGAGATAAAAATCTGAATTATTTTCTCCCTTCGCTATTCTTTGAATACGTTTAGTAAATACAAATACAATTGAAATAGTGCAAGAATTTCAATTTTATTTGAATGAAGATGTCATCACATTCTGCATAATGTCATGTGATCACCAGTGAAGAAAGGCTCTTTGAAATCAGTGATGCGGAGTGCGATGACATCATTTTTGACATCATGCAGAATGTAGTGACATCATTGGTGACATCACAGAACCTCTCCTGAAAGTTTGCAAATAGACTCCCCGTTCCTCCACGGAGTTTACGTCTTTTGACGATGCCAACGCAAAAGTACAAGCTTTTAAAAAGGTTTTTGCCTTTTTAAAAGATTGATGAAGGCTCGGAATATAGGAGAGCAGAGTGTGATGACATCATCGGTGACGTCATGCAGAATGCGGTGACATCATCGGTGACATCCCAGAGCCTCTCCTGAAAGTTTGCAAATAGAACTCAAATAGTGAACTCTACCAAGCAAAAGACTACCAAGTGCTTGCCCTGTGTAAAAAAGCTGATCGGCAGCTTTGATACCTTGCGGAGCATGATCACGTTGTGACGTCACTCCGAAGTGATGACGTCACCGATGAATACTCAAAATTATTATGGAGGAATTACTAATCCCTTTTGTACTTATGATACAAATTATTTATGTGTAATACTTTAAATATACAAATATGTGCTAAATATAATAGTTCTAAATTTGAACACTCGTGTGTGACTGAATTGTATTATAAATAATGTATATAATAATATACAAGATGTCCACCAGAGCGCACTATTATATTTTCCTAACTTTTGTCCACTAGGGGCGCTATATTTAATGTGCAGATGTAATACCTAAACTGTCCACTAGGGTAGCTATATTTAATTTCCAGATGTAATACAAAAGAGGTACACTGGGGGCGCTATATTTTAAGAATAAATGCAAAATATCTTATCTGCCACATGGTGGAAGTTTTGAGTGGGTGTTGACTTTACTTGTATTACTGGATCTGTCCACCAGGTGTAGAAATATTTCACTTTGCTCTTATTTGGTGCAATAATTGTGGCAAAAGCCATACTCTTTTTTAGCCTCGAAATTCAAATTCCGAATTCTTAAAAAAGGTTGAATTGTGAGATAAAAATCTGAATTATTTTCTCCCTTCGCTATTCTTTGAATACATTTAGTAAATACAAATACAATTGAAATAGTGCAAGAATTTCAATTATATTTGTATTTACTTGTATTTTTTACTTGACTGAAGATGTCATCACATTCTGCAAAATGTCATGTGATCACCAGTGAAGAAAGGCTCTTTGAAATCAGTGATGCGGAGTGGGATGACATCATTTTTGACATCATGCAGAATGTAGTGACATCATTGGTGACATCACAGAGCCTCTCCTGAAAGTTTGCAAATAGAACTCAAATAGTGAACTCCACCAAGCAAAAGACTACCAAGTGCTTGCCCTGTGTAAAAAAGCTGATCGGCAGCTTTGATACCTTGCGGAGCATGATCACGTTGTGACGTCACTCCGAAGTGATGACGTCACCGATGAATACTCGAAATTATTATGGATGAATTACTAATCCCTTTTGTACTTCTGATACAAATTATTTATGTGTAATGCTTTAAATATACAAATATGTGCTAAATATAATAGTTCTAAATTTGAACACTCGTGTGTGACTGAATTGTATTATTTATAATGTATATAATAATAGACAATATGTCCACCAGAGTGTGCTATTACATTTCTAACTTTTGTCGAGTAAGGGGCGCTATATTTAATGTGCAGATGTAATACCTAAAATGTCCACTAGGGGTGCTATATTTAATTTCCAGATGTAATACCAAAGAGGTACACTGGGGGTGCTATATTTTAAGAATGAATGCAAAATATCTTATCTTCCACATGGTGGAAGTTTTGAGTCGGTGTTGACTTTACTTGTATTACTGGCTCTGTCCAGCAGGTCTAGAAATATTTCACTTTGCTCTTATTTGTTGCAATAATTGTGGCAAAAGCCATACTCTTTTTTAGCCTCGAAATTCAAATTCCGAATTCTTAAAAAAGGTTGAATTGTGAGATAAAAATCTGAATTATTTTCTCCCTTCGCTATTCTTTGAATACGTTTAGTAAATACAAATACAATTGAAATAGTGCAAGAATTTCAATTTTATTTGAATGAAGATGTCATCACATTCTTCAAAATGTCATGTGATCACCAGTGAAGAAAGGCTCTTTGAAATCAGTGATGCGGAGTGCGATGACATCATTTTTGACCTCATGCAGAATGTAGTGACATCATTGGTGACATCACAGAGCCTCTCCTGAAAGTTTGCAAATAGAACTCAAATAGTGAACTCCACCAAGCAAAAGACTACCAAGTGCTTGCCCTGTGTAAAAAAGCTGATCGGCAGCTTTGATACCTTGCGGAGCATGATCACGTTGTGACGTCACTCCGAAGTGATGACGTCACCGATGAATTCTCAAAATTATTATGGAGGAATTACTAATCCCTTTTGTACTTGTGATACAAATTATTTATGTGTAATACTTTAAATATACAAATATTTGCTAAATATAATAGTTCTAAATTTGAACACTCGTGTGTGACTGAATTGTATTATAAATAATGTATATAATAATATACAATATGTCCACCAGAGCGCACTATTATATTTCTAACTTTTGTCCACTAGGGGCGCTATATTTAATGTGCAGATGTAATACCTAAACTGTCCACTAGGGTAGCTATATTTAATTTCCAGATGTAATACCAAAGAGGTACACTGGGGGCGCTATATTTTAAGAATTAATGCAAAATATCTTATCTGCCACATGGTGGAAGTTTTGAGTGGGTGTTGACTTTACTTGTATTACTGGCTCTGTCCAGCAGGTCTAGAAATATTTCACTTTGCTCTTATTTTGTGCAATAATTGTGGCAAAAGCCATACTCTTTTTTAGCCTCGAAATTCAAATTCCGAATTCTTAAAAAAGGTTGAATTGTGAGATAAAAATCGGAATTATTTTCTCCCTTCGCTATTCTTTGAATACGTTTAGTAAATACAAATACAATTGAAATAGTGCAAGAATTTCAATTTTATTTGAATGAAGATGTCATCACATTCTGCAAAATGTCATGTGATCACCAGTGAAGAAAGGCTCTTTGAAATCAGTGATGCGGAGTGCGATGACATCATTTTTGACCTCATGCAGAATGTAGTGACATCATTGGTGACATCACAGAGCCTCTCCTGAAAGTTTGCAAATAGAACTCAAATAGTGAACTCCACCAAGCAAAAGACTACCAAGTGCTTGCCCTGTGTAAAAAAGCTGATCGGCAGCTTTGATACCTTGCGGAGCATGATCACGTTGTGACGTCACTCCGAAGTGATGACGTCACCGATGAATTCTCAAAATTATTATGGAGGAATTACTAATCCCTTTTGTACTTGTGATACAAATTA
The DNA here is from genome assembly GCF_949606895.1 of Notothenia rossii. Lineage (NCBI taxonomy): Eukaryota > Metazoa > Chordata > Actinopteri > Perciformes > Nototheniidae > Notothenia > Notothenia rossii. Next base: position 71,078,569 of record NC_136903.1, on the reverse strand, counting down.
TTTATGTGTAATACTTTAAATATACAAATATGTGCTAAATATAATAGTTCTAAATTTGAACACTCGTGTGTGACTGAATTGTATTATAAATAATGTATATAATAATATACAATATGTCCACCAGAGCGCACTATTATATTTCTAACTTTTGTCCACTAGGGGCGCTATATTTAATGTGCAGATGTAATACCTAAACTGTCCACTAGGGTAGCTATATTTAATTTCCAGATGTAATACCAAAGAGGTACACTGGGGGCGCTATATTTTAAGAATTAATGCAAAATATCTTATCTGCCACATGGTGGAAGTTTTGAGTGGGTGTTGACTTTACTTGTATTACTGGCTCTGTCCACCAGGTGTAGAAATATTTCACTTTGCTCTTATTTTGTGCAATAATTGTGGCAAAAGCCATACTCTTTTTTAGCCTCGAAATTCAAATTCCGAATTCTTAAAAAAGGTTGAATTGTGAAGTAAAAATCTGAATTATTTTCTCCCTTCGCTATTCTTTGAATACGTTTAGTAAATACAAATACAATTGAAATAGTGCAAGAATTTGAATTTTATTTGAATGAAGATGTCATCACATTCTGCATAATGTCATGTGATCACCAGTGAAGAAAGGCTCTTTGAAATCAGTGATGCGGAGTGCGATGACATCATTTTTGACCTCATGCAGAATGTAGTGACATCATTGGTGACATCACAGAGCCTCTCCTGAAAGTTTGCAAATAGAACTCAAATAGTGAACTCCACCAAGCAAAAGACTACCAAGTGCTTGCCCTGTGTAAAAAAGCTGATCGGCAGCTTTGATACCTTGCGGAGCATGATCACGTTGTGACGTCACTCCGAAGTGATGACGTCACCGATGAATACTCAAAATTATTATGGAGGAATTACTAATCCCTTTTGTACTTGTAATACAAATTATTTATGTGTAATACTTTAAATATACATATGTGCTAAATATAATAGTTCTAAATTTGAACAATCGTGTGTGACTGAATTGTATTATAAATAATGTATATAATAATATACAATATGTCCACCAGAGTGTGCTATTACATTTCTAACTTTTGTCGAGTAGGGGCGCTATATTTAATGTGCAGATGTAATACCTAAAATGTCCACTAGGGGTGCTATATTTAATTTCCAGATGTAATACCAAAGAGGTACACAGGGGGTGCTATATTTTAAGAATGAATGCAAAATATCTTATCTTCCACATGGTGGAAGTTTTGAGTCGGTGTTGACTTTACTTGTATTACTGGCTCTGTCCAGCAGGTCTAGAAATATTTCACTTTGCTCTTATTTGTTGCAATAATTGTGGCAAAAGCCATACTCTTTTTTAGCCTCGAAATTCAAATTCCGAATTCTTAAAAAAGGTTGAATTGTGAGATAAAAATCGGAATTATTTTCTCCCTTCGCTATTCTTTGAATACATTTAGTAAATACAAATACAATTGAAATAGTGCAAGAATTTCAATTATATTTGTATTTACTTGTATTTTTTACTTGACTGAAGATGTCATCACATTCTGCAAAATGTCATGTGATCACCAGTGAAGAAAGGCTCTTTGAAATCAGTGATGCGGAGTGCGATGACATCATTTTTGACCTCATGCAGAATGTAGTGACATCATTGGTGACATCACAGAGCCTCTCCTGAAAGTTTGCAAATAGAACTCAAATAGTGAACTCCACCAAGCAAAAGACTACCAAGTGCTTGCCCTGTGTAAAAAAGCTGATCGGCAGCTTTGATACCTTGCGGAGCATGATCACGTTGTGACGTCACTCCGAAGTGATGACGTCATCGATGAATTCTCAAAATTATTATGGAGGAATTACTAATCCCTTTTGTACTTGTGATACAAATTATTTATGTGTAATACTTTAAATATACAAATGTGCTAAATATAATAGTTCTAAATTTGAACACTCGTGTGTGACTGAATTGTATTATAAATAATGTATATAATAATATACAATATGTCCACCAGAGCGCACTATTATATTTCTAACTTTTGTCCACTAGGGGCGCTATATTTAATGTGCAGATGTAATACCTAAACTGTCCACTAGGGTAGCTATATTTAATTTCCAGATGTAATACCAAAGAGGTACACTGGGGGCGCTATATTTTAAGAATTAATGCAAAATATCTTATCTGCCACATGGTGGAAGTTTTGAGTGGGTGTTGACTTTACTTGTATTACTGGCTCTGTCCACCAGGTGTAGAAATATTTCACTTTGCTCTTATTTTGTGCAATAATTGTGGCAAAAGCCATACTCTTTTTTAGCCTCGAAATTCAAATTCCGAATTCTTAAAAAAGGTTGAATTGTGAGATAAAAATCGGAATTATTTTCTCCCTTCGCTATTCTTTGAATACGTTTAGTAAATACAAATACAATTGAAATAGTGCAAGAATTTCAATTTTATTTGAATGAAGATGTCATCACATTCTGCATAATGTCATGTGATCACCAGTGAAGAAAGGCTCTTTGAAATCAGTGATGCGGAGTGCGATGACATCATTTTTGACATCATGCAGAATGTAGTGACATCATTGGTGACGTCACAGAGCCTCTCCTGAAAGTTTGCAAATAGACCCCCCGTTCCTCCACGGAGTTTACGTCTTTTGACGATGCCAACGCAAAAGTACAAGCTTTTAAAAAGGTTTTTGCCTTTTTAAAAGATTGATGAAGGCTCGGAATATAGGAGAGCAGAGTGTGATGACATCATCGGTGACGTCATGCAGAATGCGGTGACATCATCGGTGACATCCCAGAGCCTCTCCTGAAAGTTTGTAAATAGAACTCAAATAGTGAACTCCACCAAGCAAAAGACTACCAAGTGCTTGCCCTGTGTAAAAAAGCTGATCGGCAGCTTTGATACCTTGCGGAGCATGATCACGTTGTGACGTCACTCCGAAGTGATGACGTCACCGATGAATACTCAAAATTATTATGGAGGAATTACTAATCCCTTTTGTACTTGTGATACAAATTATTTATGTGTAATACTTTAAATATACAAATATGTGCTAAATATAAGAGTTCTAAATTTGAACACTCGTGTGTGACTGAATTGTATTATAAATAATGTATATAATAATATACAATATGTCCACCATAGCGCACTATTATATTTCTAACTTTTGTCCACTAGGGGCGCTATATTTAATGTGCAGATGTAATACCTAAACTGTCCACTAGGGTAGCTATATTTAATTTCCAGATGTAATACCAAAGAGGTACACTGGGGGCGCTATATTTTAAGAATTAATGCAAAATATCTTATCTGCCACATGGTGGAAGTTTTGAGTGGGTGTTGACTTTACTTGTATTACTGGCTCTGTCCACCAGGTGTAGAAATATTTCACTTTGCTCTTATTTGGTGCAATAATTGTGGCCAAAGCCATACTCTTTTTTAGCCTCGAAATTCAAATTCCGAATTCTTAAAAAAGGTTGAATTGTGAGATAAAAATCGGAATTATTTTCTCCCTTCGCTATTCTTTGAATACATTTAGTAAATACAAATACAATTGAAATAGTGCAAGAATTTCAATTTTATTTGACTGAAGATGTCATCACATTCTGCATAATGTCATGTGATCACCAGTGAAGAAAGGTTCTTTGAAATCAGTGATGCGGAGTGCGATGACATCATTTTTGACATCATGCAGAATGTAGTGACATCATTGGTGACATCACAGAGCCTCTCCTGAAAGTTTGCAAATAGACCCCCGTTCCTCCACGGTGTTTACATCTTTTGACGCTGCCAACGCAAAAGTACAAGCTTTTAAAAAGGTTTTTGCCTTTTTAAAAGATTGATGAAGGCTCGGAATATAGGAGAGCAGAGTGTGATTTTTTTTTTGGAATACTGAATTTGACAAAAGATTTGATTTGGGAGAAACTAAGTCAAATTTTGATCTCGAAATTCAGATTTCAGATTCAAGAATACCGAGGATGAAAAGATTTGTGATTTTAATTTCTGAATTTAGATTTATTTCTGAGAATTTAAAATATGAATTGTGAGGGGACAAAAAAAATAGTTCTTAATCTCAAAACTCCGATTTTTAACTCCAAATTCTGACTTTATTTTCCGGATGCTTAAAATGTATGTTTTTGCATAAATTCAAAGCTAAAAAACATTTTCAACATGTGTCCTCTTCCCTATCCATCACTTCCATAGGTCAATATTTAGGGCTTTTTCTTTCTTTTCTTTGTAAAGTTCTGTTATTCTTTCTTGCAACACACTGCTAGAAGAACAAAAAACATTTATACTAAGAGATAATAATTCATTATACTGTTTTGACCATTGATGGTTCTGTTTTATATTGAACTTAATTGAACCTGCTGGCCTTCACAAAAGGAAAAATCCACAAAATATGACTAAAAGTCACATTTTCATCGAAAGCTCCTGGTGTAGCACCATTTAAAAACTCACTGAAACCTTGTAAAGCCGGTGCTGCATGCTGGCTCTTACGAAACCGACTAACTCCCCTTTTGTGTATGTACAGCTCTCAACATGCCCAGACTTGCAGTGATTTTCACCTCTTTTAATACTTTGCCTCATTCTGAAAGAAAGAGGTGAAATGTGCTAACGTGACGGCCATCTTGGTGTTGGTGACGTGTGCGAGACCAGAGATGTAGTTCATTGAGCGTATCACACAAAACATGTGTTACTTCACAGTTTTACGACACATTTAAATTTGTTTGACTTGCAAAATTATCTTTTAAAATTGACAAACATCATATGTGTAATTCGTGGCATAATCTTTCTCTCGCCATTGACTTAAATACATAATTTTTCCGAAATAAGGTCCCATGGAGGTCCACTGGAAAGGGAGGGACATCGCCACTCTATATCCTTGATAGAATGCCCTGGCCGTTGCACTGAATGAAAGCGTACATTTGGACTGACAGTTTGATCAACCAATCATATATCGATTTGTAGCCAATGGGCGTATTCTTTCAGTTTCCGGTTCCAGGGTACTCTGGAAGGCCCCATAGTTCACTGGCTCGAGAAAGAGGATCTAGATGAATGCAACGAAGCAATTCATGCCGTTTTATTGTTTTTAACGTTGAAATGGCAAGTGCAACAGGTGAAGATGAAGTTGTTGCGGAATTGTTGTCAGTACCCTTTTCAAGAACAGTGTTTCCCCTACCATTAGCCGCATTTACACCGCAGGACTTTCCCTCGTACTTTGGTTCTTTAGTTCCGTTAGTACCAATAATGTCGCGTTCACACCACCGGGACTACTCAGTGTCGGGAACTCTTTTGGCCATTTTCAGTCCCTGCTAGAGAGGTGGTACGAACCTGGTGATAAAAGAGTGCCAATTTCTATTCTATTTCTATTGGCTGGGTGAATTGCAAACCACGCCCCATTAGACTCTGAATTTGTTTTGTTAGGCAGCCTTTTTTTTCCTCGCTACATAACCACATCCACACCTGAGCGAGTAGTTTTTTTGTACTTTAAAGCAGTTATGACCACACGTACTACAACACCGGAGCGGTGGAATGATGAGGAAGTGTCGGCGCTTCTGGCAATTTACTCTGAGGACGGGATGCAGCAGCTTCTACAGAAAGCAGTTCCCAACTCCAAATGTTTTGAGCGATGTTCGCAAAAGCTACTTGAGCGGCGTGATGACGTTATTGTTATGTCTTGACTGTGCAATAAAACAAACAAACTGGCGAAGCTTTATTTATTATGTCCCACCCCAAATTTGCAGAATAGAAGAATGTGAGAGCAGACAGGTGTCGGTGGTTGAATTTATCTACAATGTTGCAACCTTGTGCAGCAATGGCAGGGGCAGAAACACAAGTCTTACACACATAAACACAATTAATTTATCATGTCATTTGTTTTAGATAAATAAGGGAAAAACACCAAACAACGGTCAATTTCCTTTTCCAAAATCAGCCTGAGGGGGTAATATATAATAAATACATAAAAATGAAGTCCATTGTTATAATGGGGTATTTTATTTGTAAATTCCCCTTATAACCCAGCCTGATGGTGCACATGATTCTTTGCTTGGACATTTTGTTGGTTTGAGTCATTTGAGCTCGGATTCTAGTAGGGACATAAAGTAACACGTATCTTAGGAAGATATGAACTTCATCTTGGTGAAGTTGATGCTGAATTCACTATTTAGTAGATAATCATGTGACACTTTATCTTTGCACTACGGTCTGTCTGCTGAGCCTACCTATTATATATATATATATAATGTACAGCGGGTGGGCTTTATACCCCCTCCCCCATGTAGTTCTTCTTCTCTAGTTTTTTTTGTACTTGCCTGAAGTAGTTTTGCGGCCTGCCAGTAAACCCAGAGAAGAAGAAGACGAAGTGACGTCAGTGTAATCTTGCCTCAGGGAAAGTACTGCGGTGTGAATGCGATTGGCACTAGCCCCCTGGCGGATTCAGTGCCGTGGTACTTTAGTGCCGGTGTCGGTACCAGATGTGTTCGGGGTACCATATGTGTTCGGGGTCCGTCTCTTACCAGTGACGTCACGACGTCACGACGTAATGACGTCACGCATTGTGATTGGCTCTACGGTAATTTACCCACGCTGTCTAGAGTATAGAGGGGTTTTTGATCATTACATTACATTGTATTTAGCTGACGCTTAAGTGCATTCGACCAACAAGATAAAAACTTGAAGAAATACAATAAAACTTGAAGAAAAACAAAGACGAATGAGGAGAAGAACAAGAGAAATCGAAGGTAAGAAGTATAAAACGTAATATGGTAGGTAATATGTAATATGTTCAGTGCCGTTGGTACGTTAGTTCAAACAGTAACAACGGACTATTTTTCTTAGCGTATGCATGTCAATTTTAAATCAATACATACAACTATTTCACATGTACAATATTTTCTTAGCCCTAATACTTAATACTACTTATTTCGTTTTGATTGTTATATTTGATTATATTATATATTATCAATAAATTATATATTATGTCAATATGATATACTTTTCTATATAATAGATTATCAAAAAAACTATTTATTAAGTAAGGGATAATGTGCAGCAATCACAATCAAGTCCACAATCGAATCCATAAAGACAAAGTAAATCTGTTTACAGTTGTTTCATATGTATGTTGAGAGGTATCCATATATCTCTTCATTTTGCTCTCAAAGTGCACCAGATTGATGCTTTTAACTTCAATATTTAAAAATAAATCTTCCCGGGGGAGCTTGCCCCCTGACCCCCCTATGTTAGGTCCACACACCACCTATAAAAATAGCACTTTACCCCTTCTTACACCTATATGCCGTGAGCTGATTATCGAGCCTTCATTGTAACAGTCATTGTACAGTACACTGTATTTGCGTGGGGAGTGTTGCAGTAGAAAATTCCACTGTAGCGACCGGTACATTAAATCGGAAACCCTAACTGTTTGAGCACCCTCTATGAAACGTCAAGCTATCCCACAGCACCCCCAAAACAAATATCAGGCGCCACCACTGAGCCTGACTATTTGTGTTGGGGGGGCCCAACTTTTTCTCCAAAGGGGGGGCCTGACAGAAAAAGTTTGAGAACCACTGATTTAGCGGCAGTGACTCAACAAATGGCCTCTTAAAATGTATCGTCAGCAATGTATGACAAGCAGACTGCTTGTTTAATGTTAGACTCACACCAATAGCTATGACCAGAGATCAGATGAGGTGGAGCTGCCTCCAGCAATAGAGGATGAGGCAGAGAGAAGCAGCAGCAGGGTTGCAGCAGGTATGTTATATGCTGTAGTCAGGTGATTTAAATGTATCAATGAAAGGAAGAAGTGTAGGCTACATAATAAGAAGGGAATACCGTTTGAATAAAAGTAATACAGTACAATGTACAAATACTTTGTTACTGTACAATATCAATAACAATAATCCACAGCTCCTCTCTCTGCTCCAGAGGATTAAAAAAATGTGGGTGCCCGAATTGGGGGGGTACCCGAGCAGCACCCTGCCAAGGCAGTAAACCTAGGGGAAACACTGATAGACGACAATTCAGTGAAAAGACGGACATTATAATGCCGGGGGATGTGTGAGTCTACAGAAGGTCCAGTTGTGAAAGACGGTTCGCCACTGTAATTTATAATAATGCAGGATCCAACTGTCTTTACTAGGCCCCTAATTTAAGTTATTTTGTATTGGTGTGTACCTACAAACAAAGCTTGAAAACAAATCACATCACAAACCACCTCACACACAATATAGGGGTTAGGGGGATTCTACAAGCTCTCTGCATTGTCTTGTTCTAATTTCAGCTGTGATTTTATTGAATGAATATTAAAGGTGGGGTAGGTACATTTGAGAAACCGGCTCGAGATACACTTTTTGTTATATTCCATGGAATGCTCTCAACAACCCGATAGCAATGACTATCTTAAGTGCTTTGACAAAACATCCATAAAAAATGTCATCTGTGGAAGCCGTGGTACTGTAAAAAGCACGATCAATCATTTTAGCCGGCCGGCTAAAATAACTGGATGCCCTACCTGCCTGTCAGCCTTCCATCTGTGCACAAACTTATCTCGTGCCCTAATTGGTCATGTGCCCGTTCGTGTGTGCTGGAGGAGGGGCTCTAGGAGGAAGTAGCAGATTTCTTCCGGCTGTGTATTTTCAAATTCTAGCGCACTCGAGCTGGGGGGTATACTACGAAGCAGGATTTTCGCTTAGCCGGCTTATTTCAGGGAAAACTCGGGGTTTCCGGTCCTACGAAGCTGGTTCTCTTTTTAGCAGGCTAGATCTCCATGGTAACTTATGCTGTGTGCGGCTAACCTGCCCCGGAGCAGGTTAGGTTGCAGGCTAAGAGCTCAACTCAGTGAAAGCACTGCCTGCTGACCAATCAGAGCTCAGTGTGCGGAGTTTAAAGCGATCAAGTCATATTACAGGAGAAAGGAAATACAGAAAAGCTGCCGTTGCAGGAAAGACGGCCGGCAAAAATCACCGACTGTGTGAACGTGAACAGTAATAGAATATCACCTCCCATCTTCAGAGCAATCTGACTATTATAACATTAGCGTTAAGAAAGCTTACTTACGTATCTGCCACAACATAAGTAACCGGATCAGAGTAACATTACAGTACAGTCCGCGGCATATCACATCATCATAATGTATCATATATTTCCTTATCTGAGCAGCTGAGCCGTATCTGGCCGTGCAACACTTACAGTGTCACATACTGTATGTAGAAGTATTATTTTAGCAACACATTAAGTTGACGAAACACTCAAGTCAAATGTAATTAAAGTCAGATCGTGTCTTAGACGGGGCAGTGATATCATAAACCTGTTAATGTACGCATTCAAACACGTTTTCTTTTACCAGCTGTATTCACCTTGCAGGTGCAGCTATGTGGCTTTTATCCTGGATAAGGTGTTTAAGTCATGGATGTTTAAAGTTTAACTTCTTCATATTTTACTAATATTAAAGTTCACTTTTCATTCAGGAAGTATGACGCTGCACTGTCAGTACGCTTCTCCATGTTTGTGATTGGTCGAATGCTCCAAATACCACCCCTTTCATGTGAACGCGCACCTAACTAGATCGGGCACGGCTGGCTTGAGCAATCCACTTGATAACCCGCGTCGTAGTACCGTTTAGCGAGAGCGCGTATGTTTTGGATTAGGCCAACCGGCTAACTCAATCATATCCAGGTTAGGTTGAACCAGCTTCGTAGTACAGGCCTCTGGTTTCTCAAAAATTACCTACCCCACCTTTAAGATAATATTAACTGTTATTTGCTTTTATGATCAAATACAAAGAACAAAGGAAAAACGAACATGTTCTTGCAAGGAGTTCTTGCAGTGAAAAATAGGGATTGTTGTTGTTTAGGTTAATTTCCGCATTCAGATCATCGCGCATGAATGATGCATGACTGAGCAGGGACTCTGAGACTAAGGGTGCATTCACACCTAATAGTCCGTTTTCTGGTGCGCACCAGACTACAGTTTGTTACATTGTTTCATTTTTCAGAAGGTTCGGTTTGCGTTCACACGGGCAAAACTCAAACGGACTATAAACACAAGTCATGTGCACGGACATGCTGTTCAACCATTGGTCAGACAAATCCCTGCAATTTCTACCGGAGCCTCCGCCATAGAGCATCGACACTTTCGGCAGGTTATTCCAATGCTGCTGTTAATCTGGAGATAAACAGACACTAGCAGTCTGCGCATATGATTATATAATCAGACAACGTCCGTTAAAAAACATTATAACACATATAATGAGAGACGTTCTGCAGTGAGGAGGGGTGTTTCACCGACGACAGGTGTTCTTACTTTTATGTAGCTCTCGGAGAATTTTTACTTTACACGACACTGTTCAACACTTCATTCTGCTTCACTCTTTAACCAAACAACCGCGGATGTATTGAAAGACTCTTTCGCTAAAGATTTTGAAGATATCCGCGTTCTTGTGAAACGTAAATACTACGCTTCCTATGTTTTGGTGCGGACTGCGTTCACACCCTATCGTTCACACCAGCAATGAACCGCTCCAGAGTTCGCAAGCAAGCGTTCCTAGACCACCTATTTTAGCGGACCAGAGTCCGGTTGTTTAGTTCACTAAAGAGGTCTCGGATTGTGTTCACACCGACCCAAATGAACCGCACCAAGCGGCTAAACGCACCAGGGTTCGATTCAACCGGACTATAAAAAGCAGGTGTGTGTCTCGACTCTACCAGTTAAACATGTAGGCTACGCCAAGTAAAACAAGCTAACCGACAGAAATCTAAACGCCGTGCTCACCCCGGTCTGTGCCATGCCGAAAGGTCCCGGATTCATCCCTAGAAACAGGATCCTCTGTCCGGGCCGACAGTACCTCTGCACGTAGAAGCGGTGCGTGTCCCAGGCGTACTCCAGTGGGTTGTAGATGTGCCGGACGGGCTCACTGAAGGACAGCCGGCGGAGGTGGGCGTTCAGCTCCAGCTCCACCTGCAGGAACCTGGCGGAGGGGGGTTCACCGACCCCCGGTCCTGGTTTAAAGCCCTGCTCCTCTGACCCACACAAAGGCAGCTCCTTCCTCCCATCTGCAAGCGCGTGCTCCCCTGTATCTTCTGCACACGACATGTTTTATTCTAAGTGCATTGAACGAGGTGTCAGAGTAAAACGTAACTCTACGTTATGACAGCTTTCCTAAAATGTTGCCTTGATAGCGTACTGAGCTGCAGGGTTTTGTTGATGTGTGTGATTTCTTCCTCTGCTGTTTCCTGCAAAATCGTCGTATTCAAAGTGGTTGGCCCCCTCTAAAGCATCACTGGTGGCATTACAGCCAAACAGAGAGGGTGTTTGTTTTTTGCCCAGACCCACTTGAGACAAGAACGTGGCACTAAAGATGCAGGCTCATGGAAACCTCTTGTGGGACATTTAGGCAAAAAATAAATCGTAACTGTTTCTTGAAATACATGTCGTAGTTTTAAGAAGCAGAAAGATGGATTTGACTCTGAGATGTCCCCTTTTGAGAGTATTTATTTCATTTCCATGTTATAACATTTCATTTCATTTCAAAACCTTTATTTATCCAGGTGTATCCTCTTGAGATCATTGATCTCTTTTTCAAGGGATACCTGCTCAGGTTCCACATGAAACATAAAAACATAAACAGAACAACAAAAAGGACATCATACAGCACCATTACAGGGTTTACAATTTACATAACTATCCACATGTGCAGGTACCAACAGCTTCTGATTGAGTAGCATCCAACCAAGATTTAAAAACATTTAGTGGCACCAGATTGCTCAGTTTCCATTTCAATTGCAGACTATTCCATGACAGTGGAGCTGCATCTAAATGCTATCTTCCCTAAGACAGTCCAAGCAGTTGGCACATTTAATACAACTACAGCATGCGATCTCAGGCAGTAGCCACTTACAATTCACCACTTAATTTAAAGACATCTCATGACAATTGTCAAATCAAAACATAAATAATTCATGGTGCAATTTAATCAATGTTGTCTATCAGTGTATCATTTCCTAAAATATACTGTCATTACTGCAGTGCCTCTCAAAGTGGGAGGCATGACAGGAGGGGGGGGTGGGGACCAGGAGGAAAAATTGAAAAGAAAAAATTGAAAAGAGAATTGTTATGACGTCGGCATGACCGGGGGAAGTTACACTTAGAAACCTTAGAAACCTATGAAGGCGCTGTAGGACACAGGTGTGTAATGTACATTTTGAGGAAGGTCAATAGGCGGCGTCAGGGGGGCACTAGGGGGTGCTGCAGGATAGCCAGAGCACCTCCAAGAAATGTATGTCTTTTTTATTTTTATGTGTGAAATTCATAATTTGAAAAATGATTGATTCGAAAATAATATGCTACAGTACAAGTACGTCTGGGTCTCTGTGTTTCATTCAAGCTCGGCTCTGTGTGTGTGTGGAACGAGCTATTTTGTGTGCGCGAGCGAGAGAGAGAGAGAGAGTGCGCACCGGTACCGGAGATTGTTGTTGTTAGCATCTGGTGCTAGCTAGCTATGCTAAGGGATATAAGTAGCTTTTTCAACATCAAGGTGGAGGGAGAACTCTCGCCTGTCAGACTGAGAGGCTGCAGACAACCTCAGCCCAGTGAGGTAAAGGACTTTCTCAGTGTTTAGATAGTTAACCTTTGTGTTATTATCTCAGTGGGTCTCAAACTTTTTGGTCACGATTAATGTAAACAATTATTTCCGAGGCACACGTTTATATGATCATTATAGGTATAAAAAAAGAGAATAAATGAAAAACAGTTATGAAATACTATATGACAGTAAAACAAGAATAAAGTTTAAAATGGGAGTGATTTGTAAAATATCCATAAAGAAAAAGTAAATATGTTTACAGCTCTGTTTCATTTGGGTGTTGAGAGATGTATCCAGGTCTATTCAGTTTGCTGTCAAAGTGCACCAGATTGATGCTTTTAACTTCAATATTTAAAAAACAAATCTTCTCGGGGGATCATGCCCTCGGACCCCCCTAGAGGATGTTAGGTCCACTCCCCACTTGTAAAAATAGCACTTTACCCCTGCTTACACCTACAGTGGGGCAAAAAAGTATTTAGTCAGCCATCAATTGTGCAAGTTCTCCCACTTAAAAAGATGAGAGGCGTGTTATTTTCATCCTAGGTATACCTCATCTATGAGAGACAAAATGAGATTTTTTTTCTCCAGAAAATCACATTTTCTGATTTTTAAAGAATTTATTTGCAAATTATGGTGGAAAATAAGTATTTGGTCACCTACAAACAAACAAGATTTCTGGCTCTCACAGACCTGTGACTTCCTCTTTAAGAGCCTCCTCTGTCCTCCACTTGTTAACTGTATTAATGGCACCTGTTTGAACTCGTTATCAGTATAAAAGACACCTGTTCACAACCTCAAACAGTCACACTCCAAACTCCACTATGGCCAAGACCAAAGAGCTGTCAAAGGACACCAGAAACCAAATTGTAGACCTGCACCAGGCTGGGAAGACTGAATCTGCAATAGGTAAGCAGCTTGGTGTGAAGAAATCAACTGTGGGAGCAATTATTAGAAAATGGAAGACATACAAGACCACTGATAATCTACCTCGATCTGACAGACTGTCTGTGTCATGGCGAATACAGTCGCTGGTTTATTTAGGTCTGTAGGCCGTTGTTGTGAGTGTGGACGGTCGGAGCATATACTGCGTTAGCTTAGCCGATCTCCATTCAGAAAACACGCATTTGAAAAGGTTATTCGCCTGCCGCCTGTCTGCAGACTTATCAAAGCATTAATTCATGGTTTAATAACCGGTATCAGGATGTTGTTACTTCGGCATCATTTTTTAAACGTGTACTACAATTAAATCACGGTCAAATATGCTCATTTTGTTGTAGATGCCAGCGATTCTCTCACTAGTTTAGCATACTCAGCCCGGTTGTTGGCCCGGAATGAACCTCGATTTGGAGAGCCAGAAAACTGTGGAAAAAGTACCCGCTAGCGGAACTACGCCTAGCGGAATCTCAACCAAAAACGGGCCAGCCACGGCACGCTTAAACCGCGCTGTAGTGGAAATGTGCCATAATACTGTGATAAGACACACTTGTTTGCCAAATATCAGCATTTTCTTTCTTTTCATTATTTTGCAGATTGCAAAGTGGCAAAGTATTATGATTTATTGTTCTAGCAAAGGGATTGCACAATTGTATTTATTATTTTGAGCACAGACTTATGGAGCATTGTTTTATTATCACTGTTCTAGCGAAGTGAGTCTTTGGTTCCATGTCATGCTTTTCTGGTTATTACCCGTCCCCTTGTGTGTTATGACGGTTTTTCTGCATGTAAACGGTCTGCAAAGTCACAAACCCTCAAAGTACACCCTGTAGCGAGTAAAACTCTAACACAGAAAATACCTATCTATGCTGCCTCAGAACGCCTCGTTGGAGATTTCTCTTTTTCCATTATTTTCTTCCTGGGTACAGTGACGTGCCCATACCCAAATGGACCCATTGGTCCAATCTGCGGAGCGCCACACACACACACACACACACACACACACACACACACACACACACACACACACACACACACACACACACACACACACACACACACACACACACACACACACAATTGGAGCCTCGCTGATGGGGGTGCTGCAGCCTCTCAGCTTCCCGCGTCCATTTGCGATGTCTCGCAGATCCCACGCAGCAAGCAGGAAATGAACCCAACACACTGTCCGCTCCTCGCAGCAGCGAGCCGCGCAACGTCCTGCCAACACGGCACCCAGACCCCACGCAGCATTCTCATCTGTTTGTCATTACTGTTGTCATTTTCTGGTTGCTAACGCCATTGTAACACATCATCACTGATGTTCCGCTGTGACGGTGGTGGACTCATCAGAACAGAGTGGGCGAGCTGACCGATCAGAGCACAGGGGGCTAACAGGGAGGGGGGGGGGCAGGAGCTCCAACAAGGCGTTAAGGACAGAGTGAATACACATACTATACAGAGATGCTGTATGAGAAACCAATGTGAGTTTGGAAAATTGCACAATATAAATCTATTCTAGTAGACCTCAACAATGGAATTATGATCAGTAGAAATGACCATGTCATGGGACCTTTTATGTTAACTTGGCCCATTACGTGACTATTTGTGTTAGGGGGGGCCCGACTTTTTTTTTTCTCCAAAGGGGGAACTCCAGAGTTGTACATCTAACCCTCGACCTGTTGAGGCCCTGGAAAACACTTGTGCTGTTTGGCCTGATGGTCTAAATAAGATGCAACATTTGTCTCCACTTTTATACTTAATTTTTAGAAACTAAAAACATCAAAATGAAGTCAACAAAGCCAGTAAGCATACAAAAGGTCCTTTACAAATTATTTTATTTCAGCATAATAGTAAGAAGCCTCTCCTCTGATTTTCATATAGTTGAAACTAATTGGATCACAAGGGTACATATTAGTTAGCCCATTTTACAATAATCATTGTAACATCTTTTTAGGAAGTTATTCTTATGCACTCATTTTCCTACACAAAATAATCAATATCAAGATCCTGTCTTAACTGAGGACCATAACTCTGCATGCAAGACTAATAAAGAAAACAACTAATCTGTGATAGCTACTGTTATGCTGTTGTTCATCTAATACCATTATCAATATAATTTACTACAAATACCAGGGACTTCAATATGAGAAAGAAAACATTTTTCTTGTGGTACTACTGCCTATAATGTCAAAATTATCAAACATACTGGGATCCCAACTGCACTGATCCAAAATGTTCTGTCCACCTTCTGTGTCAAGTTGAGGAGAAATAGGCTTCGTCTAAAACCTAAAATCTAGTACAGTCTGAAGAAAAAAATAACCATCTTTCTTTTTTGTCTTTTTTTTCCTTTTCACTCCAGTGTTTACAATTTCATCAGAATAAAAAAAGGTCCTTGAAACAATCATCAAAATGTGATGAGAACATCTCAGGGAAATAAATCCTCGGATCCGTCTGAAAAATGAAACCTCAATCTTATAAACAAATGATCTGAGACTCAAGGATTCTATTGCGTTTTAACAATGAGATTGAGACTAAAAACAATAAAAGACACAAAAAGATATTAACAAGTGATGTCAACTATGTACTGTTCTGCCCTTTAGCCATTTGAGTATGTGCTTGCACCAGCTGTATCTCCTCCACTGATTTGGAATAGTGTTTCCAGAGCAAATGAATGCATTTCTCAAACTTGGCCCCTTTGCTTATCAAAACATGTGAAATCCCATCTCTGTACACACTTATACCACAACTTGTCACACAACTTTGCCTTGATATGATTGACCACTTGAAAGAAAGGTTCCCGTTAATACTTGTTGTAAAATACCACTTAAATCAGTGATATTCGTCTTATTGTAACAAACATCTGTTCCTCCTGAGACCAGATAATGCATCCATCTCCACATTCACCGAAGCTTAGCTGGACCTTGAAATAAAAACGACAAAAAAATCCTGTCCCCTGAAGGTAGCTGGAATCTGAGACGTCGCTCTGGCAGTTGTGAAGACTTAACATGTCCGTCTCCCACACACACACACACACACTGACATTACTGGCTTAAACAGAACAGTTAGGACGATGCTAACATTAGCCCATCAGTCACAGAAAGGATCAAGTTTGAGAAACTTCTTCAATAGGCAGCAAAGTGCCCCCCCACCCCGTTTAACTGCTCTCTGCTGTCTGACCGCCAAAGACTTTTACACAGTACGATCAAAGGTCATGATAGGTGAAAATAAATTGTTTGTTACAATATCATTTAGCACTACGATGATTACTTTGTGTATCCGCACTTACTTAAGGCTAAACCCAATGACATGACAGACATCCATTATTACACACCAACCACATAATATTTGGATAAAAAAGGCAATTGTTAGTGTGTAGCAGAGTCGAGCACGTGCTGATTCTGCCAGAGCGCTGCAGTGGGTCAGCTCTATGGACTTCTCACAAGGACTGTCAAACACTCGGGGGCTCCTTCCATACTGTGTGTATCAGTAACAATGATCCAAACATTAAATCATCAAAAGACAACCTAGGTCGACAGGCGAAAACATTAGTTTGTTTTAGCGCCACTGAAGCCGTCAACATTCTGTAACCATGGCGGCTTTAGGATTAAAAAACAAAAACATACCATGATGAAGACTGGCTGTCTCTTCTTAGTTAATACATCTGATCCACAATAACAAACAGCTGAGAAACAAGGCAAAAGAAAAGAAACAAAACACACTAAGGCCACAAGATTTTGTATACCCTCGCTGATCTCACATGAGAGTATCTGTACAGACAACATAATGGGACTTCAAGTGGCCAACCTGTGCTATTCAGAACAAGAATCTATAGACAGATCGAGCAGAGGCCTTCCTGTACGTACTGGGGATCTCTGCTTATATACTGTGTGTGTATATGTATATATATACAGCTGAAAATATATACGGGGGCCATCATGGGCCCTTTCCCCGAGTCCTCAGCACGTCACACAGAACATGAGACACACAGGTGATAATCCTGGGACCCAGACCTGCACCTCTTCACCACTTCCTGGAAGCCCTGGTTTGATATTACTTTTGTTTTAAAAAACACTTAGTTACTCAGGTTTCCTTAGGATATCTCAGAAACAGAGGCAGAGGAGTGTTTGACCTCATTTCTTATGATCAGCTGGTTTTTTGGCCCATTTCGTGCACACACAAACATCCCTAATTTAGTCTCAAATTAAAATAAACATTTTCAATTTACACAAAACCATTATTAAAACTGTACCTCCCATGTTGATAAAGTCAGGAACATCCTATTGTTCAGATCCCATTCAGAGCGATGCTTCTAGCACTCTGTTTGCTACATAGTGCAAACATAGCGCTCTCCTTGCTTTACCTGGAAGGAAAGTTCAGTCTTAATATTGAAACGACCAAAGTGGCGATTCTTGTGTTTTACAAAATGGGCCACATCAAAATCAGAAAGAAGCTCAAATACTTTTCCTCAGCACCACGTCATCCCATTTTGTTGTTGCCAACACGTCTGGATAAACAATACCTACAGCCCTTCCCGAGTACCACCAAATGCAGATATATTTGAACAACGATAAAAACTTCTTTTTTTTGCAAAAACCAAATAGATTAAGTACAAAACAGGACCACTGTTCATCACAGAAAAGTCTTGTCTTTAAAAAAACGGGGGGAGGAAAGGAAACACAGTAAAAAGTCAACAAAGCAAAGACACAAATGTCCCTCGATCATCAGTAATCCCAAGACTGGAGCTGCAGAAGGGTCGGCGCTGGAGTGTGGCGTCACTCAGCGCAGAAGAAGAAACCCTGTGGCTCCTCCGCTCTCTGGCGTGGTTGTGGATGTGGGGAGGGTGGAATGTCAGACTGCCAGTCGGCCTGGAGGGGGGTGCAGGGGGCTCCAGGTCTGAGGGGCGGGGGGGGGCTCCTGGCCATACGGGCGCGGTTCGCAGCACGGCTGGTTCTCCACTTTGGCTACGCCGCGACCCTGGCACAACCGCCGGTGCCGCAACAGCCTGTCTGTCCGTGAAAAGTTCTTCAAAACAGACAACATGGACATAGTTAGTTATTCTACTAGTTAGTAGTTATTATTAAAGTAAATGTGTGGTACATCTGTTTCAATAGGTATAGAGACCAAGAGAATACAACATGACTGCATTTTATAACATCAAGAAATCTTTATATTTTATACATCCAAGATTTGACCCAATGAACTCATTTAAGGTGACATCTTGAGCATACCTGCTGGCACCGCTCACACTGGTAAGGCTTCTCCCCACTATGGACACGCTTGTGTCTCTCAAGGTGGTAGCGCTGGATAAACCTCATATCACACATGTCACAAGCAAATGGCTTCTCTCCTGAAATTGCACACAAATACACAGTCAATTAATCTATTTTAGCGTCCAGTAGCAACAAACTGGCTGCATTTTTCACTTACTAAACTTGAATTGCAAACTATATTTCCAACACTCATAAAAAAGTTGGGGCAAAACGCCCTAAAGGTAAATTTCAACAGTGTAGCTTCAGCATCTGAAAATGTATATTTTAAAAAGGCCTCGTCATCAACTCATTATGTGTAGATCAAAGTGGAATTTTGTTGTTTTCATGGTCTAGATCTACGCAACATAGTGGCCCAAAAGCTGGGGCAAGTATTTTGAGGCTGGTTCAACATCCCATCAAATGACTTGACAATCCAAACTCGAGTTTGCTGCGACTCGTTGTGTTGGAGGCAGCAGAGCCTCGCTCAGTAGGGAGGGAACGGGAAGGAGCGCATACCCGTATGAGTGAGGCAGTGTCTCTCCAGGTGGTTACGCTGAATAAACCTCATGTCACACATGGAACAAGCATACGGCTTCACCCCTACACACACAGAGCAATATATTAGCCCTACCACCCACAAGTGCAACAAATACAACTTTCAAGCTGAAGCTAGCACGAGGACTAAAACACTGACAGATTATACCTCATCATTTATTAATCTAATGTGCATTTCCTTTTAAGTTTAATGAGATGTTCAGACATGCAATTATAAGCTGATTTGTGAATAGAGTCAAGTCAGTTTTAAACATAATGTAGGTGTTATAGAAAAGAACACAAAGATCTGAAAGGAGTATGAATCATAAAATGTAATCACAGTTTGCTTGTCTTAATAAACATATGTTTCACTTGCCACCGCAACAATGACTATTTTATCTTCTCTCACCTAGAATCTATAATGCCTACAACTTAACTGCAAAAACATGGTTACATCATTCCCACCTATTTTGAGTTTGAACCTCTTATTACTGGATGTTAAGTTTCCTAAAGCCATCCTCTACATTCAAGTTTAAACTTTATCCCCGCAAAATGCTGTTTAAAGATGAATCTAATGGAAGACTTGTATTACGACTATCATAAATACACAAAGGCAGAATTAAAATAAGTTTAGGTTCCAGGAACCCATCATAAGCATTTGTTTAGATGTATGCTTGTTGAGAGAGCAGGCTTTTGGCTACAGAAATGTTTGAGAAATGACAATATAAGCACAAATTTGCTGGAGATTTGTTTTTCTAAAAACACACTTGTGTTATTCTTTAATGAATTATTAATGAAGAATTACACCAAGAATTGAAACCATGACTTAATAGGACTCTGAATTCACGAGTCAGAATCTGCAACTTTGAATTCTTGCTGAAAGGCAATATATTTAATCTTTTGCATCCACTTTAAAGTCCCTGAATTCCTCGACAGTATTTCTGGTATACATAGTAAAAACTCAATTAAATTGCTAGTTAACAAATACAGGCTAGCAGGTTTTCTCTACAATGAACTGTATCTAAAAAGAAAATCTCAAATATTGTATCCCGATTGCATTAACACTATTGGCCGAGGGTTCTATAGTAACATGAGGTTTTTGCTATACAACATAGCATTAAGTATGGGGAATGGGAAGAAAAGAGTAGATACTAGCAATTTGAACGTCCGATTAACAGAAACCAACTCAAACACCTACGTAAAAAACACGTTCTGACTACTATAATAACCGCACAGTAATGATCCCTCATATTAACACTGAGTAGCAAACTGTGGCAACACAATGTGAGTCGGGCAGGTGCACGGACCCATACCCGTATGAGTGAGGCAGTGTCTCGCCAGGTGGTAACGCTGAACAAACCTCATGTCACACATGGTGCAAGCAAAAGGTTTCACACCTAAATGCAGAGCATCAATACGTTATTTTCAGGACTTTGAATTTGTTTTACAATCCATCAATCAGTGTTGAAATGTAGACATATAATTACAATTGATGGGTTGTTAACCACTTTTCACTTGCTATGGGAAATGTTCCTAAAAACAATGGAAGTTGAATTTGTTTTCTCCAAGCCAAATCAAAAACATCAAACTGTTGATTGAATTTTTAAACCACAACTAAAACACATCTCATGAGCTGATGATGTCACAGTCCTGTGTTTAGGTACATGTAGGGATTTGATTTAATGTTGCATTTACAAACATAATTCAGGAAATCCTTGGTGAGAGAAAATGCACAACTAGTTACCTTTACAGAATAACACTAACTAGCTGACAGATAAAACATGTTGTGTTTAATCTCAGTGATATGGGTAAGGTGTGCGGGCGCATACCCAAATGAGTGAGGCTGTGTCTCGCCAGGTGGTAGCGCTGAAAAAACCTCTTGTCGCACATGGTGCAAGCATAAGGTTTCACACCTAAATGCAGAGTAGCAGTATTATTTTACTTTATCTCCAATTCCATTCCTTAGAATACATAGCTAAGCTATTGGAGTTCAACAACACATTACCATATTCATGCACAACCCAAAAGATAAGTAAAGTGTTCTTCACTTAGTACTCATAGTTCACACAAGGACAGCTGAAGTGACCAATGGAGCTAAATCACCAACACAGTTTGTTTTATTCCTTCAACTGTATTGCAATCAGCACCTTTATCTGTGTGTATCAAAAGTAACTGGATACACACAGATATTGACTAAAGGTATGATTGAAATCATGCTAATAATTAACTGAGTATTTTTGCTTTACCAATGTCTTATAAAGCACATTTCTGTGAAAACAATGTAAATCAAGTGATCCCTTTGACACTAGTGATCATGTTTATTGAAGCTGATAAGCTGATATTATTTTCTGAGAACTATTGTGACCAAACATGCAGTAGAGTTTTAAAAGCAGAGGATGGATCCAAATGTATCATTACTGTTGTTTTTTCAGCCTTTTTGCTTCATTTGAAATAAAAAGGCAGTACATGTTCTAGAAGGCCTCAATTATTACCATTCTAAGCAAAATGTCAAAATCTACTGAGAGTAAAGATTACGGATATTTATCACAAATAATTTGCTTGAAAGTTTTACACAACAACTTTAGCTACCTCAATAAGACATCTGTATTGAAACTTTTCTGTAAACAATAAAGACGATTTAATAATTGCCTAGAAATGTGAGTCGGGCAGGTGCACTGACGCATACCCGTATGAGTGAGGCTGTGTCTCGCCAGGTGGTAACGCTGAACAAACCTCATGTCACACATGGTGCAAGCAAAAGGTTTCACACCTAAACGCAGAGCATCATGGTATTATTGTCAGACTTTGTATCTCTTTGTGTTCACAATCCATCAATCAGGCAACATACTTTGATTATCTATTCAAAATGGATGGGTCGTTAACCACTTATTGAAAAGGTTTTTGAATGTCTTTTTAATTCATTGATGTTTTTACACAATGTGTGAACCAATTCTCAAATCCACAACTTAACACATCACATGAGCTGATGATGTTGCATGTCTTTTACACATTCACTTTTTACACACACATAATGTAGGGAAGGCAGAACATAGCTCTGGAGTAGTGATTGATACGTTAGATGGCTGACCCTCTATATAACATCAAGTCATGACAGTCTGATCTCAGTGATATGATGGGTAAGGTGTGCGGGCGCATACCCAAATGAGTGAGGCTGTGTCTCGCCAGGTGGTAGCGCTGAAAAAACCTCTTGTCGCACATGGTGCAAGCATAAGGTTTCACACCTAAATGCAAAGTAGCAGTATTATATTACTTTGCCTCACTTTCCAGTTCTTATTTCAGGAGTAAATATATACACTATTGGTTATTAACCACACAGTTGCCAATTCATGCAAAAGACAAACACTTCAAATAAATAATTCCTTGAAATGCTTTTATCCATCTGGTAGTGTTGTACTACACAGAAGAGCATTTGATTTATGGTTTTCCAGCTTAACTAATAATGCCTAACAACAACAGACCTTGTTCTAACTTCATATCCCTTCAATGGTACAGGCGTATGTCTGAAGTGAGCTAGGGAAATAAAAAATGTCCCGGTTGATTTCTAACAGTGAGTGTCATGGGCGCGGTGCACGGACCCATACCCGTATGAGTGAGGCTGTGTCTCGCCAGGTGGTAACGCTGAAAAAACTTCATGTCACACATGGTGCACGCATAAGGTTTCACACCTAAACGCAGAGCATCAAAATCATTATTTTTGTGTCTGCCAGCAGGAGAAAAAAAGGATCTGTATTATTTATTATTGTGAACTATCCTATTGTATCATTTAAGTGAGTAACAATCTGGAAACAATTGATATTTGTGGTTAATAACCAATGTCAATCCCTAAGTTACTTACAAAAAAAAGGTACAATATGATTCTTCTTTTCAATTACAGAATTCCCTGACAACACATGAGATGATGATGTCATCTATTTGATATCACACTTGTATTATTGGTGTATAAATACAGATACACTAGATGAAGCATACAGGTGTTGCAGCATCCTAATCTTTTGACTTGGTTAAGATTGGCTGACGCATACCCATGTGAGTGAGGCTGTGTCTCGCCAGGTGGTAGCGCTGAAAAAACCTCTTGTCACACATGGTGCAAGCGTATGGCTTCACCCCTACACAAACAAAGTACCAACTTTAGCATCAAACACTCAACTGCCAAAAATAATCCACGTGAAACTTTACTAATTGCTTAGTAAAGTTTGGCTGCACTTATCAGCGCCCTTTTTACACTGGAAAGTCCAGCATGCTCCAAAACGTCTCCAATTAGAAATTACATTTTATTTAAGTTTAGGCGTAACTGCTCAAGAGGTAAGGCCAGAATTTAAATGGGAAACAATGGGGGAAATTTACATTTTCTGTGGTGAACGCTGAGTTAACTTTTAAACTTAAAAAACCCATGGGAGGGCCAGTTAATAACTGATGCAAAACCAGAGTCCCTTCTGGGCAGATTAAAACGATACCTGACACGATAGCAGGCTTTTCAGACGATGCCGATAGGTTTAGGTCAGAATTTAAAACGCATACATACTGCCGGATAGTGTTTACTTGAATTTTAGTAACGCTGATCGCAGGGCTTAGACAATTTTAGGCAGTTGGCAAACAACTATGCATAATACATTTAGATCGGTCAACTGTTGCAAATCTTTACAGTGACCAAAACTGCTCTGAAAACCAACATACAAAACTAAACTTGCTTTTTAAGAAAGAAAAAATCTATTCAGTTTTACCTTAGCATTTGAAACTGTAATGCCTGTAATATCCTTGAATCAAACTTATTCTAAAATATAACGAACAATTAAACTAAACTTATCAAAACAGAGAGATATGTTATTTCTTCATCATTACTTTGAATGTGAAATGACATAATGAAAAAGCTGCACTTTTTGGATTTTTTTATAGGAAAAAAAGAAATCACTGTGCACTCGGCCAATTTGAAAAATAAGTCCAATTCATTTCAACCCGAACCCCCACACAATTTCCCCATCGCCCAACAGGCCACTCTTTAAATAAGAATTAGATCAAATGGTTCCAGGTTGTCTTCAGTAGCACAATCATCTGCAGGTGATGCACATAAAACTCTTATCTTTCACTTTTCAAATTCAAGATGTGAATATTTTTAGATACATTTTGAGCTTTTCCTCACGTAGGTTTTACGTTTATTAATATTATAAATATGAAACGAGGGAATGTTCAAACTTTGGATGGACTCTAATCACAATAATAGTTTTTGATATCTTAAAAAAGAGAAAAGAGATGGTAATGTGCAGTGGTTTCTTTAAGGCTGAAAGAATAAACGTTCCGTGATGGAAACTATTTTTGGCTTTCAACTAAAAGAAACACAGAAAACAGTTTGGGGTAAAAGGGCTGAAAATACTAAAAATCAAACAGTGTTGGAATTTTCCTTCATGGTCATCATGTCATTTCATAAACAACGAATGCAAAGAGATATCTTTATGCAGCTACTTATGAAGCTCTTTGTAGATGCTGCGTGAAACATTAGCACTTATCAAAAGCGTGACAGAAAGCAATACAAACTCCAGTTTGAAGCGGCCATGTAAACGCTGAGGTGGGGCACATGCATGACCAAAGTCAGGGAGAAACGGGGTCAAAGGTAAAGAAATGAGGACATACCTGTATGAGTAAGACTGTGCCGCTCCAGTTGGTAACGTTGTATAAACCGCATGTCACACATGGTGCAAGCATACGGCTTCACCCCTAAACAAAGCACAAGAAGGTTAGATGCATTTCAAGGCAGTGAAGGTCATCAACACCAAGATCTAAAAACACATGAAATGCTTGACTTGTCCCATCACATGCTTTATTTCAGATAAATTCTGTTAAGAGACATTACACGGAAAACATTTTTAGAACCTGCAGACATCAAAAGTTAAGGTGCCCCATCAATAACACACAAAAAAACTGGGTTTACACATTGGAGTTTAGACCAGCTGGAGCAATATTCAGTCATCCTACAAACTGGATGGTGGTAATAAAAGCATTTCAACTTCAAACCCCAATTGTTAAACATGCATCATCTCAAGTCAAGCAAGACATGAGAAACAAAACTCGCATACCTGACAATTTATATTATTGATGTCTGCATTCAAAACGTTTTTTAGTGTAATGTGCCTTTCGTTGGAGTTATAACAAAGTACTCAACAGTACACATGCAACAGAACCATAACAGTGTTTTTAATCACAAAAGAAGGTAACTGACAGTCACTTTTTCCATGGACAGTTTTCCAACAAAGCCTAAAAATTCTATTAAACATTTTTTGGAAGGGGAAATTAATTTATGAACATGGAGAAATGATGCTACTGTATATAAAAGGGGTTGTCCATTTTTTAGAATAATGTGTAGGTTTTTATATAAAAAGGTTTCATACTGAAAGGGGACAAATAATAATTGAACAAATAATTCAAGCATACCAGTATGAGTGAGGCTGTGTCTTGCCAAATGGTAACGCTGGAAGAACCTCATGTCACACATGGAGCAAGCGTACGGCTTCACCCCTAAACGCATACAGTACCAAACTTTAGAAAAGTGTTCTCTTGAACCATGTAAACACAATATGTCATCTTATATACACTAGTCATGGTTAAGTCATTACAAAGTCTCTATCATTCTCTTGGTAAACTAAACTGTGTACATACAAGACATCAAATGTGACCTGTCGACCCTTAAAGCAGTTAGCTAGGTAAAATGAGTACACCTAAAAGGAAATAGAATATCGACAAGTGCTTAAACTTTAACCTTTCATAGTAAAACATTTTAACTGGGTTTAACAGGGTGGTGATGTATACACAAGGGAAATACACCCCATAATAATGTTAAGTGAGAGGGATAAATAAAAGGTATACCCGTATGGGTGAGACTGTGTCTTGCCAGGTGGTATCTCTGGAAAAATCTCATGTCACACATGGAGCAAGCATATGGCTTCACCCCTGCACACACAGAGCAAAATATTTGGTGATCACAATCAACTGAACAGGACACACTCACTTCTACCATGTATCCAGACATGCCCAACGGCCCAGCATGATGCAACAGTAAATCATTCGGCTAACATGTCCTAATCTGTTAACGTGCGTGGTAAGGGACCTGGATTAACTTATTTTTGTTGTTGCTTAACTCAGTGCAGATGTTCAACATCGACATGCATTGCAATTTAGACTAGACAAGTCAAGGTGTCATTTGAAGGCACTGCAGTTGAGTACTAATGGAGTTCACTTGGGAAATGCCGTCTAAAATGTAGCACTAAAGGGGTGAGATAAAAACTAAAATGCACTCCTCAAGCATGCCCAGTTGAAAGATATTAATGCTAATGTTTGAACCTATATAAACAAAAGGACAGATAAACTTCAAGAAACTGGGTAATTGGGCTCTAATGTAGCAAGAAAGGGCGACCCATACCCGTGTGAGTGAGGCTGTGTCTTGCCAAGTGGTAGCGTTGGAAAAACCTCATGTCACACATGGAGCAAGCGTATGGCTTCACCCCTACACACATGAAAAGTATGTAAGTATAAACTAGAAACAGACAAAATATTAAAACACATAACCATCAACTCTTTCCTTTCAATGACTCTTCGAATGCAGCTACACATTATTCCATCACCCTATGTGTATTGGGACCACGAGTGGGTAGTTTCAGTCAACAAAATATCTAATGGCGCAGAACAAAGTAGAGCATTTAGAAGGGAAAACATTATGTTGTGTACATTCAGGTGTGCAACTATATGTGCATGTATTTACATCAGAGCTAAAAGTGGTGGGTTTTATATTACTAACACATGTCTGGATACAACTTCATGTTCCTGAATATGTCAATAGTTGAAACTGGTAGTCATTCTAGGCACTTTAAATCTCTGTTTACACTGCTATGATTGGAAAAGTGACTTGAAACAATACTACTTTATGAGCTATGGTGAGCGGACGCATACCAGTATGAGTGAGGCTGTGTCTTGCCAGATGGTAACGTTGGAAGAACCTCATGTCACACATGGAGCAAGCGTACGGCTTCACCCCTACATACACAGAGTATCAACAGATTAGCTAGGGCGCTCCTTAAGCATCAAAGGGAAGCATCATTGACAGACATGAAATCACTAGGACCCTGCAGACATTACACATTCCATCAAGCTTCATGCGAAGGGGTTTTACTTTCTAATTGAAACGTTTCTTCTGTTATGGGGGAGCATTTTTAATTGACCTGGATAACAATCATAGAATAAAAGCAAGCCAAGCAAGGTAGACAACACATACAGCAAAGAAACATCTAAGACAGGGATCACACTGGCCAGCTGAAGCAGAAATGTCAGCAAACTTCTCCACCGTTCACTTTTAAAGGTGGCGACAAAGTCTTATAGAATTGTGGTGAGCATGTGTGTTGCAACTTGAAATTGGTTAAGCGCCTACATAGTGCACGTTCATTTCTTTGATGGTGAAATGACGGTGTTTGCTGATGATCTGCCTCAACTTTCAAAAGCTTCCAATCTGATCTCTGCCATACATGAACAGCAGAAGCATCTGTATACGCAACTATGCAATAAAACAATTCATTAAGAAAGCAAGACAACAGCAGCCAAGACACATGAGTTGTGCAGCCATTTATCTGCTTGTAAAATAGGAGTGGACATTAAAGGACTATCCCCATAATATACCATGGCCAAAGTGAATCAGCTGTTACTGTTGTGAGAACTTGAAACAATCACATTTTTTATTTCTAGAAAAGCCAACCAGATTTGTTTAAACACTTGAGTGAGAAGGCCTCCTGTAACGGTGTGTCTGCAGATATTACATCTCTGTCCTTAATACGTTGTGACCTATCAAACCCCCTCTTATACTGTGGCTTTGACCATGTCCTAACCATGATGGATACATCCGCGAAAAATATATATGGCATATACTGTATCTCAGTTCAAACATGAGACTATAAAAAGTTATCATTAGAACGTATGTACGCTATGATAGATTACTTTATGGGTTCAGCTCTTCTAGAACGATAAAGCACTGTTAATCTCAGAGCATGAACAAAAATAATATATTATTTTGTAAATATTCTTGGGCAGCAATGGTACATTAGGGATAATACACTTTGAGGTGTCCAGAGGAGCACTTTTAGATCATGGTAGGTGTTTGCTTACATTAACAAGCAGTTCTGCGTCAGGTGGTTCAACCCTGTAGTAATTCAACTGTTGCTGTTTTAAAGTGAAAAGATGTTCCTAAAATGTGTCCACCAAGTCAAACAAAAGACTAAAGTTTTCTTAGTTCAGAAAACTTTGATATTTGAATCGTCCTATAGTTAGAACCCTGTAATAGGGGGTAATAAAGAATGTTTTTATGTTAATGTAATACTACACGACTGTTGGATAAACTCCAAAGGGTTGTTTTGTGTCTTCCCATTTGCCTCTACACTGTTTGTGTCATTGTATTGTTGTTTAAAGTGTTGTTTGTGTTTAAGCCGATTGAAAAAAGTGTCTTAACTTGAACTGGGTACGGTAAAAGGACGCATACCCGTATGAGTGAGTCTGTGTCTCTCCAGGTGGTAACGCTGGAAAAACCTCATGTCACACATGGAACAAGCGTACGGCTTCACCCCTACACACACAGAGCATACAAATATTAGCTATTCAGTGTATTCAATTTGTAAAAATGTGGAAAACAAAATGACAAAATGTATTATGTGGTTAACAGAAAGAACAGATGCAATGCTGCCAAAAAGAGCAACTGCTTAAATAATCTACTGGGATATTGGGATGGATTCATAAATATATACACTGTATGTTCATATGTTTACATTAACCATGATAGCTGAGGGTATATTTGGTCAATATTGGGACATTTAATTTAGTGATTACTGGGGCAGTAGTCATCGACTTGACAAACAATTAAGTTAGAAGGTGACTTACCCAGAGTGCATAGCTCTTAAACAATGGAAAACAAAGGATTTTGTGTGAAAGGCTGCAACGCAAAATAGGTACGATGCAAAAGTTTTAAAACTTAAGTTAATTAACTCCTAAATGTTTATATTGTATAAATGATTAAGAACATAGTCCTTAGATGTCCATGCAGCTATTTTAACTGACACAGTAACATTACAAAAATAAATAAAACATAAATAAATAATGCATGTTTTATGAAGCCTGGGCTTTGAGGCGTTCACACACATACACTGAGGTCCACAAGTTTGAGTCCACTTTCAAGTCCACTATCAAAAAGTCTTGTTGAAACAATGTTTTTCTTTACGACATGACAATTATTACAGTCAAAAGTCATTGTGGTGGTTAAAGAATACCATATGTTGACATAATGAATATGGCCGTCTGTGTGTGGCTGCTGCTAACCTCAAGTTTCAACTGTAAAATACTTTCCGCTTGTCTGTTAACAATCTTTCAAAGTTGTTTTGTTTTCAAAGTGGTTCTTTGGAGTAGAAAAAAAGATCACAGCACCAATCTCCCCTAGCTGAAAGAGACTGCCCGCTGAAAAGATTCTATAAAGTTGAATTATTCAAACAAAGACGGACTTTAAGATTAAGAGTATGCTTTGACGCAAGGGCATTTCAAATGGTCGAACAGCAGAGCAGGCAGCAACAGCTAGGTGGCTTATAGCCTGGGTGGAGTCACTCTTTATAACGATCACAGCATGTGAAGCATGTATAATAAGTGGACATTTCTTCAGGACCTAACAGCATTTTCATAACAATTAAACAGCACAATTAAAGCCAAACAAAGTAAAAGTATCACAGTTGAAACAGGAACAACCATTTTTATACTGGCAGATTAACGTTTGAATTTGCAATAAGAGTTTTTGATGGTGATAAGAGAGGCTAATTTCTCTCACAAGGCCAATAACGCTCAACCCCAACGAGCATTCTGGGGGAAAGTAGGAATGTGCCTTAAACATCTCAGTAATCTTCCAAAGTTGCAATAACATGATATTCTCAAATATCGAAAACATTTCTACAACTGATTCCAGTCAAATGAAATAATGGACCTTTCAAAAAGGGGATTTTGATATTTATGTTTCAGAGATGCTAAAACAACAATTTGTAATAGTGGACTCAGGACTATTGGACCTCACTATATATCATAGCCTCCTATCATTTTTTCCTGGTGTTGGGGGACCAATATATATATATATATACGACAAATACTGTGCTTTATATTTTGGGGTGAACAGATTTTGGGAGATGGCTTTGTTGGAAATTACTGTCCACAGACAAAATTACCCTGAGCATCTGTCCATTGATTCAAGTGACAGACTACAGATGTAGTCAGATAAATGTAATATGGGTACGGTTAAAGGACGCATACCCGTGTGAATGAGGCTGTGTCTCTCCAGGTGGTAACGCTGAATAAACCTCATGTCACAAACGGCACAAGCATACGGCTTCTCCCCTAAACCGAAGAGCACCAGTTTTAGTCAAAGTCCCCACAGATACCACCAATTTTTAAGTTTTTTAAGCAGGCCATTGCAAAACCTTACAGTAGCTGCACACTCTTCATTCCAATTCAAACTTTCAGGACCTCTTTCAACAAATGATTAATGTAGTCAGGCATTAAAAAGCAGTTTTGGCTTAACTGTAAACTAGACTTGTTCCCAGCATGACCCATACCTGTATGGATGAGGATATGTCTCTTCAGGTGGTATCCACTCCTAAATGCTCCGTAACAGTGATCACAAATAAAGTTTTTCTGCACTTTGGACGCTGGACCATTCTCATCTCCACCTGTGCCCTAATGAGGACAGTAAGGATGATTGTTTAACAGTTATGTCAAACAGCAGTTTCATACTGAATTAAAAACACAAGCAGATACTGTGCATTTCATCACAAACAGAAAATGGTACAATTGATCAAACATTCCCCACCCACAGCTGGTCAGTACTTGATGATAATCTTTAACGGATTTCAGTAAACGTGGGGGCCTATGATTTCTAGAACTGTTTGAAGAGTGTCATTCTTCATGTAGATACTATTCTAAAAGCCCATTTATCTTTGATATGCACTCATGTTTTTTATTACTACATGTATTTAACATTGTAATCGACAAATACCCCACAATCCCTTCCAATGGCCTAATGCCCTCATGTTACTGCTCCCCCTGTTATGCACACAACCGCAGTTATTGTGCTCCGCTTCACTCTGCTCCCCTCCCCCTCTTTCCTCTCTAGAGATCCTCCACCCCCTCAACATCTTCCCCGAACTCCTCCCCCCACCCCCACCACCACACAAACAAAATTTGCACACATGAAAGCTCCAAGCTAGGCGCTACTTGGAATGAAGTTAAATGCTTATCCAAAAACGTGTGCAAGCAGCTAACTTGCGCACTTTATGAAATGAGGACAAATAAAAAAAGTGCACTGCAGAGACCCTTCACTATTTAGCCACCACAGCCACTAACCTTCCCTCCCATTCCTTCTTGTTCTCTCACTTTGCAGGGCGTAACTGATTTCCTGTTCTTTTTTTTCTGCTGCATGTCCTCGTTGGCCCTCATCTCCTTCTCATCCAGCAGACGGGGAGCTTGGAATTCACCTTCCTTCCGGATGAGCTACAGAGCCAGAAAATATCAATTATTTCATGATTTTTGAACACGACTTAAATAAAGCGATGCATGTGAATCTCAATTATTAGTTTTTTTTGTTTAATAGTGTGGGTTTTGCAAATGACAGAAAATATATCTAATGCTTTACCTGAAGGTGATTATATACATTTGGATTTGTATCCTTAAAAAAAAGGTATGAAATGCACTCATAATCCAATGTTTAGGTAAGAACACTACCTAGTAGAGTTGAGCTTGTTTTAAAGTTGAACAACTCATCAAGAATGCATTCAGAGAGAAACTCCTCCCACACACAACTTCTCAATGTCACGAAGGCTACAAATCTACATGTTTCACAATATTAAAAGCATGGCATTTGACAGCCTAATTTCCACTCTACATTTCCGAAGTTGGTCCTAACCAGGGGAGGACAGCTCATTCCAGAGGGGAGGATCATATGGCTCTGTGGAGCACGGTCAGGTGCCTCTCTCTGCGGGAGTCCGTGGCCGAGTGGAGCCATCATTTTTTTGGGCGGAGCGGCCATGGAGCTGGCCTGCATCAGGGCCATGCTGGAGAGGACGGCCTCGCAGCCAAGCAGCCCCGCCTGCGGAGAAAATTGAGGAAAAGTTTACTAACCAAGTCACACTTTTAAAAGCTAGTCTGCAATACAAAAGCTTCTGCATCTAAGATAATATTGCAATGGCATTTGCCAAGCTAGTCATCAACGACAACATCCTGAGTGACATGATGGCAAGGAAAGGTATTTGTAATCACTTTGGTGTTCTCAAAACAAACCCATTTCATATGGTCGCGGACTGAGCTGCTGGGCAGATGTGACATTTCTGTGGTGTATGTGAGCGCAGGGACAGGGGTGGGGACAAGGTCATCCAGAGATCCGTCAGTCAGGATGGTCGGGCTGGTGGGAAGCCACACCCACCTCACTCATCTAGCATTAAAACTGAGGAAGAGGAGGATGCGGATGAAACAGACAAGCATTACATGACAACAACATCACTGGCTGTCTTAACCGTTTACAGATTCCATTAACTCCAATTAGGATGTTCAATTACCCTAACCACATTTAAACACCATAAAATATAGACACACATAGATGTGTCGTATTCATACAAACAACTATGTCAGCACCTTTTGCTTAGTTTTTGTTCATAGAACTTAGTCAGTGCACTTGCCATTAACAAAGCTTACCATAAACAGAGTTTACTGGTTGTAGCTGCAAATGTGTTATTTATGGCACACTACCAAACAATAATACAACAATTTAATTGTTTTTTTTATCCAGTTAGTTAAATGGCTACCACTGATACAGATCTGTAGTTTGCATTGCAGCTAACTTAATACCACAGAGCATAGATGGAGGTTATATGTATTAATTAAGTATTATAAAAAGTAAATTCATACTTGTTTGTATGACATGAAGGAAAAACAAATTCAAACGTGAAGTCAGGAGGGGGCTGTACAGAAATGTAGGATAAGGGAAGAATTTAGGAGGAGAATAATTCTAAAGCACATCCAAATTATAAAACACATTACATTAATACAGAACATTCACATTTAACAAAAACACAAAACAATGTTATACTGTAAAACCTGGAGATGTTTAAAACTGACTAGTGTCAATAAACCCAAAACCTTTAATGGTTGAAGACTCACATTAAAATGTTTCAACATGTTGGGGTGGAAAAGAGGGTTCATTAGCACCCTTTCCCGATATAACAATGTATGTGAATCAAAGGTCCCAATTGGTTTCAGTTTATTTGACTTTGAGTTTATTAATCTATCTAGATTACATTTAGGTGAAATCCTAAAAATTAAAACATAGCTTTTAAAGCGTAAAGCATATTCCAGCTATAATGTAGAAGATAAGAGTTAAATATTTGTCCTCATTCCTAAAAAAAAATGCGTACATCTTTTACCCCGTAAAATACACCTTTATAAGCACGACTTTCCTAATACAGTTTAGCTTAATGGGAACGTTTCTGAAAGAATAAACCGAGACAAAAACCAAGAAAAGACTGGTTACAATTCTACATTTATAGTGAAAAGGGAGTGCAAAAGCTAACATTTAACAAATGCAGTAAAAAATAACGTTATTTATGTATGAAAGTAAATAATGCAATCGCTCTGCACCTTTGCTAATCTAGTACATTAAAACGTATATTTTGCCATGGGGCTTTAACAATTATCGTTATATGTTAAGAGGAGGCCATTAATTCCCCCACAGAAACATGGCTGTATCTTGTTATGACTTTTCAAGATTCGTTTAATCTGTGGCAACACGTTAATGTGTGTGCTATCACATTGCAAAAAAAAAAGGTAGATATATACTTTGAAGACACAGTGCTTTCGCCATTAGCGTTGGTTAGCTAGCTAACGCTGCGAGGAAAATAGACAGCTAGCGTAGAGCTAACAGTGGCTACCCCAAATTAAAATACATCTTAGCCACGTCGTACAGTTTTATTGTTTTGGCTGCTGTTTAGTTAGTTGCAAGCGGAAGAAATGCCATAATCATAACAATGTTGGTTTTAAAATGTACATGTCATTCATCAACACTGGGTGAGCTGGCCTTCGCATTACCAGCCAAACCTAACGTTAGTTTTGCTGATGTTGAACAAGCTGGCTAACATCGGCTAGCCAGAAGCTAGCTGCTCGCTAGCGCTCTCGCCCACTGAAATGTTAGAAACCGAACATTTTTAGCCCAACTGCTCATTTGTTTTACACGGTAGCTTCAAGGGAGTATCTATTTTGCAGACTGGACTGATGCATCGTTTCTTTATGAGGATACTTTAAGAAACAAGCTCAACTAGTTAAGACAAGATTGAGCGATAAAGACATTCGTGATGGCCGTCGTTGCTAGTGCCTCCCCCTCCCGATGATTAAGCTAGCGTTTGTTAGCGAGCTAGCAATGGCCAACATTGACGCTCTAATATAGAAGTAAATCCCATTGCGGCCACCTCCAAGCATGACTGCGTGCAAATAAAATTGCACACCATGGAATGCACGGTTAAAATGTAACCATCGAAGATGATAAAGAGATTTGTATCTACCTTTCAGCTTCACTCGCCCGACGTTTTCACGACCGTCTAGTTTACAAACACAGGAAACGCCACAGGATGTTCCCCTCTCCCCCACACAGCAGATCCTCAAGCGAACAGAAAAGGGGCATCTTCTTCTTCTAGCTCCCAGTGAACACAGAGCGATGGCAGAAAATGCGAAGAGAATCAGTTTTTTAATCCATTATTTTTGTGAAGATGTTACGCCTTCATTGGTTGTGGTGTTGAGAACGGCTTGCCTCAGACTGTAGCAGACGACGACTGAAAATATGAAAAAGAAGGAGTGGGCACTCAAATTAAAGAAAACAGGGATTATATTTGATATTATATTATGTCAGTTTTAGTGGCTCGATCCGCTTCCCCCTTTCACCCCGTTGTCTAAAGTGTGCATCAGGCTAAAATCATTTTTTTTTAGCAGTAACATCAGGGTAACATTTTTATTATTAAAGCTGAATCTTGTAATATTAAAGGACAATTTAGCTCCCTCCAAACTGCCGTTTAACAAGCGTGACGTCATCCTCAATGGTGGCAGTGTTGATTTATATTAGTGAGTTTATAGTCTAAACTTTGCTGTTTGCTTTTTTATGGGTTTAATAGTTGAGTTTACATGTCAATCTGAAAATAAAAAAATACTTGCTTTCTTAATTGGTTCTCATGCAACGGGTTAATAGCATAGGAGTAGCTTTAAATGTTTGCTTTTTCATTATTGGACTTGGACATTTGCAAAATCTATAACATTAAATATAAATATTTATTTATTTATGGATCTGAGTAACATACATTTACTCAATTACTACTTTAGTGTATCTTTGCAGCAGATACTCTGGTATTCTCTTTAGCTTTTAAGTCTGTGTGTCATCATTGCAAAAAATGTAGGCCTGCTTACTGTATGTAGATAAAACTGGTTTTGAATACTTTGTCAGATCTTTATATTTCTGTCTGGGGATATATTTTGTCACAACCATGCAATGTAGACACAACACTTTACAGACGTGTAGTGGAGCTCAAAATGAATGTTGGATCAAAGATACTGTGGTGGTCCAAGAAAGGATGGCAAAACTTCTTGAGCTCATGTAAGTTCCTCAAATGAATGCCATGATTTCCTTTTGCACTACACTACCTGACTTGACTTATTTAGAAGGCGAATGGAATGCAAACATCCAATGCACTCTCCACATCATCAACCTTTAGATCCCACAAATATAGCTAAAAGGTTGCCTTTTTAAAAGTTGTTTATATATTTGTCCGTTCATTAACAAGATTGCCTTAGGAGCATGGACATGTCTGATTAGGGCTCTTTTTTATGTCTGCTAATTTCTTTCTTCTCATATTTTTTGTAAATCTTTGGAGCATCTTGTAAAGTGAATGATGATAATAAAGTTTATTATGACTATTATTATTCTTAGTATAGTCATTTTAGTAGTATTGTAAACTAATATATTTCATTTAACCAAATCACTTTTATAAGAGCAGTGTTCAACCAAACTGTGTCCTAGTCTACATCAGTCTCTGGAGAATCAGATGCTGTTCTGTCCAAGAGACCTGAGTTGTTTCTGCTTTCTTTATCTCTCTTAATTAATTCCCCGTGCTTTAATTTTCCTTGAAAAATGAAAGAGTATTGCTTGGTCTTCGCAGGAATTTGGGTGGGTGTGGGTGGGTTGGTGATGGGCGCACCCACGCACTGGCTCACAGACATGTACCAGGTAGGGGTAATGCAACATCTCAGCTTATTGGTGCATAAAGTCACATGACCCGTCTCTTCCACTCCCATGACACCTTTCTGGTCTCTCCACCTCTGCCTGTCCCACACCGGGCGGTGACGCAGAGGCGGCAGCTAGTGTCAGGTGTCTCAAGGTTTCACAGAACGAGTGACTCAACGGAAGTTTGCACAGGTAAGACAAAACTCAAAGAAAGGACGTGAAAATGTATGTTAATGACTCGGGTTCGGGCTGTGGTAAAATATATATATATATATATACATATTTTGAATAGTCGAACGAACCTATCGGTGGAAACGTTTAGCCTTTGATTTTTTTGAAATAATGCAGGTGCACGTACTAGGCGTAGGCTACTCTGTGTTGCTCTTAAAGCACTTACTGTTTCGAGATAGGCTATGTATCGATGCAAACCCAGTCCAGCTGCTGAGTCTGTGTTGAAGTCTTAGATCTTACCATTATATTGCTCAGTCTGAATACAACTTATAACAAAATGCTCTATGAAGTAGATAACTAAATGTTGTCTCTCAAACTAGTTTCGCTTTTTACGATGCTACAAACCTGAAATGTACATTCTCGAGTTAACAAGCTGGCCTCGTAAGAGCTACCAATCTTCAACACTTTAAAAAAAATACATTTTATCACCTGATATTGTGCATTTTACTTTAAATAGGAGTTGCTTCTTGGTCAATCATACGCTAAATATTGCCGACTCCTCCTTATGAGTCATACTCATACTGTGTCTGATTGTGTTGTGGTTACTTGCTTTGAAAGAAAGGTTGGTCTTAATGCAAGGGTTAAAGGTCAGTGTCCACCTTTCACTGATAAAGAGTGATGGAGAGGAAGCTAAATGCGGGTGTTTTGATAAGCAGATTTCAAAAGCTCATAAATCAGATTGGTCGGCTTTGCAACTTGCTTGAATCAAGAACAACTTGTATTTTCTTCGTTATCTATGATTAATTACCATAACGTCTATGTTCTCTGTAATCTTCTATACAGAGGAGTAATACACAAAGTGAATGACATAATTCCAGGAAGGGTGGAGGTAAAGCAAATAATCATTAGAGCAATGGGAGCTGGAAAATTGTGGGAATGTATACCATGCTACTTCTAATGTCTCTGCTTATAGCTTGAAGAGGAGTCATTAACACAAATCAACTAAACCTATTACAGAAAATCAGTCAAACACAATTTACTTATAAAGGAAATTACACATTTTCCTCAGGGTGCTTTATATCTGTACGGCAGATCTATCTTTATGTTTAAATTCCATGTGTTTAACTTAAACTAATTTGTTTGTATAGTTTACATTTACACCTGCATGTCGTCATTAGTGAGAGTGGTCTCCTGCGTGGTTCTAGCTTCTCATACAAAACTGTCTAGAGAGTATTGACTTCTAAACAATGAGACCAACTTGAGGTTCAGTTCTCAGCCCTAGTCATTTTCACATGGAGTTGTGTACTCCATGTTTTTGATGTTGATTTCTATAACCGTTAAAGGATATGCAAAACAGGTGGATTGGCGACTCTTTACCCAGTCCACCTGTGTTATCCCTGTGAGGGACTGGTGGCCTGTTCAGGGTGTGTCCCTGCTTTAGCTCGACATCATACAATGGAGCTAACAGGGATAGAAAGAGGAAGTTCTGGCAGGTTAAATGGTTCTGTGCTTAAAGCAATGTACCCCTTGAATAGTAACTGTACACAGTATAACATACAGCTACTCAATCGGAAACTGTTGGTACCTGCTCATGTGGATAGTTATGTCAATTGTAAACCCTTTAATGATGCTGTATGATGCCCTTTTTGTTGTTCTGTTTATGTTTTTATGTTTCATGTGGAACCTACTTGAGCAGGTCTCCCTTGAAAAAGAGATCAATGATCTCAATGGGATACACCTGGGTAAATAAAGGTTTGAAATTAAATGAAACTAATCAAAGACATGGTAAACGAACTTGTCCATCGGCCTCTGAACAATGTAACAACTGTAAAAAGCCTCAAGCGATTCAGACGGGAGAAACCCAATAGTCAGTCGACCGCCCTTCATATCATTGTGCTGTTTCTAATCTTTGCCCATCTAGAAGCACAAACAATGGCCTGACAGTCAATGTAATTAATTACATTACATTATATATCATTATTACATATGATTATGATGTAATATAACATTTATGTTACTATGTAGGTAATACACGCAGTTGTGAAGTGTAGTTGCATTTGACCGTTTTCTACTCGGCTTATGTTGAAATTCAGTTAAGTCCAAAGTCCTCCCACTTCTCACCAGCATTGCCTTGCTACTGAGTGGTGATGTAATAGGTGTAACTGAGTAAAAAGGCCTTGTTAGTAAATGATTATTGAGTCTGTCAGCTGTGCACAGTGGTGATTTTAACATAGGGTTATGATATTCTGTCTGAGCAGTAAAGTCGGATTCATAGTCTGAAATTAAGACGTCTCTGAAACTGCATCAAAGGTGCATCTTCCGTCTGTAGCACCTATTTAAGTGTAGGTCTGTCCAAGTGACGTTAAAAAAGACTTTGTGTGTTATGTTGTGTCATTGTCAGGCGCTGCTTCTCTCTGGTCTTTTGTGGATGTTGCCTATGGCGAGTTATCCTCTCATAATGATAATGTGCTCACTCTTGTGTTTCCATTTTGCATTCATGCGGCACAAACCGGTCTGCAAGTTCAAACATGCTAAATTGTTTGTTTGCATGCATGCTGTATGAACACATACATGGGCAGCCACTCTTTGGTATGTATGTCAGCGTGTTGAGTTGTGGGGCTAATTGATGGATAGCATGATACAGACTGAATCACTGATCTCAGACACAAACCTGGACTGTGCATATCAAGAAGTTTTGTATCTGGTTACATGTACATGCTGTTTTTTTTTTTATTATACTTCACCAACAAAACCGTTTGTATATCCAACGCTGTGTTACCTTGATTTACTTTAGAACAATTAGCTGGGGGGGGATTGCATTTATCAACAGCTGAACTGAGACTGACGTTTAGTTTTCCCCAACAAAGTTTTGGGAAATGATTTAGAAGGGTTACTATGATGTAGTACATAGCTAACAGTGGTTTGTGTTTTATTTCAAGTCTTCTGATACGGTCTAAAGATGGAAAGTGCTCCCTTCAATCGACGGAACTGGGCGGCTCAGTCCCTGCGAGTCACTGCGAAGGAGCTGTCACTCAGCGGCCGAGGGAGAAACAATGCCCTCGCTGAACGCTTCTCCAAGTGAGTAACACCACTGATGTTTGTTGTTAACTCAAACCTGTTTTAATGCAAGAAAAAGATTGTAAATGTTTTGGTTTTGAGTTCCCAGAGGTCACTGTTGTTTCTGTCTCTCTCAGGTATCAAAAAGCTGCTGAAGTGTCAACTGCGGAGAAGAAAAAAGGAGTGAGTATATCTCTGTTAAGAAATGGCATTTCCATAGATGTTCAGATCCGAGATTTGTTGAGGTTTATGAAATAGCAGTGTACAGCTGTTCCTAAAGTTGTTACAAGAAAGACTGATTTAATTTGAGGTTTCACCCATGGAAATCTAAATCTACGATACATTTATAGCTCTTTCATCTAAAAGTCAAATGTAATGGTTACTTGAAGTGTGTGCATGCTGCATGTTATGCTCAGTAGCTGCTTGTGATGATTATAATTGAACACACACTCAACATGCCAACACACTGTCTTTCCTGACCTCTCATTGGCTACTTGTTGCGATGGGCAGGCTATCAAACCTATAATCCTAATTCAGTGTAATCCCTTACAAATGCTCTTTGTTGCACCATCATGTACTGCAGCAGTACTGGAGATAATTAGTTACTGATCATCAGCCTATAACATGAAGAAATATAAGGTAATGTTCTCTATTGTGTGTGTGTGTGTGTGTGTGTGTGTGTGTGTGTGTGTGTGTGTGTGTGTGTGTGTGTGTGTGTGTGTGTGTGTGTGTGTGTGTGTGTGTGTGTGTGTGTGTGTGTGTGTGTGTGTGTGTGTGTGTGTGTGTGTGTGTGTGTGTGTGTGTGTGTGTGTGTGTGTGTGTGTGTGTGTGTGTGTGTGTGTGTGTGTGTGTGTGTGTGTGTGTGTGTGTGTGTGTGTCTTAATAGCTTCTGTATGCTTTGTTTAATTAGCTGTCTGATAATAACAAGAATACTTTGTTTTTTTACTTCATTTTTGCTTTCATATCCAGATCCAATAGTATGTGTGGAATTTACAGGTATACATTTAAATGAGCAAAAGACCATCTGTCTGTGAGAAGGGGATTGAGGGAAGGGGGGACTTTTTAAAGACGACAATAAAAGGGTTAGTGTATTAGATTAATTAAATTAGATTAAAAAGTTCATAGACATTTTAAACATTTTTGGGCCACAGCTTCTCACATGTGAAGATGTGCTGCCTTTCTCTGTTATTATTAATTATTATATAGTGTTTGGACATCATACTGAACTGAATTGATTTGTGAGTGGTCTGTAATTATGTTGGTCATTATCAGAAAAGAACTGAAGAACTCTGAATATAATCTGTGAAATATTTTTTTGTAATCTATGTACTAGATTTGAGAGCTGTTATCACATTGGGGAAGATCCTTTTCCCTCAGAGTAATCCCCATCAGCCTTCAAAGGGGCTTGACGGTCTCAGCATTGGTCCACATGGTGCAGCTAGTCTAAGGTCCTTAGTAAGGGGGAGTTTGAAAGATCAAGGCATCTCTCTCCATAGAGGAGCGTTTACAGCGTGTATTGTCTCCTTTAGACTTCATCTCCAGTGTACAGGGAGCAGTTCAATATATTGTAATAGCGTAAGACAAATGGACAACTAGTACTACTTCATTCAGTTTTATAGTTAAGGTGTGTTTTTGGTAGATTCAGGTTTTGCTTGTTATTGATTGGTGTGTCTCTTCTTAAGCTGCCCTAAACAGTTTCTTTCGTACAATATTCTGCGTTTTTCTTTGATGGGCTCAGGGTTATACAACATATATATCAGTACATGTCATTTCTTACGTTAAAAACCACAGAGGATGAAAACGCAATAAAGCAAGAAGGCTTATTTTCAGAGTGAATACTTTTTAACTGCAACATCCGGGGTTTTAATCAGGTTTAAAATCCAGCCTTACGACCTTTGCTAAATGTCATCAACTTTTTACATTGTCCTTTGTCAAACGCCCGTTAAAATGCAACTAAAAACATCAGTTTTAGTGGCTATTGTTCTTTTCCCTTCCAGTGTTTTCCCCTACACTTTGGCGTGTATTCCATATGTTATGTCCTTTCTTTTCAATCTCTCAAAAGAAGTGCTAAGAAGACACATTTGTATTGCTATTATCTTGAGAAATAATTATTGAGTGGATAATGTAAAAGCCGGCACAGCATACAAAGAGTTAACTTTTCCCTGAATGTATCATTTCCTGCTGTGGTTTCCTGTGTATTCTGCCTCTCTCAGTCACTCTCCTGGTGTTAAAGGGGCTGGACTAGCTCTCAGATTCTGTTCAGCCGCTAACATCTGTGAGAGTTCTGTCTCTCAGCAGCCTGACCTGTGAAGGACCAGCCAAAGGACTCTCTATTTCATTGCTGTCAAGTTGTAGTTACATCTTGTTTGTACTCAAACAAATTCACAAGTTTCTCCTTTTTTCAATTGCTTAAAAAACGGGAACAATCTTGCCACTGTCCTGCCTTCTCTGCTCACCCCGGACTTTCCTCACAAAGACAGTAATTGTGCGTCAGTTTTTTGTACACTTTGGAGTTTTTGTCCCTTCTGTTCAGTTCTTTATTCTCACATTTGTATTCTTCCTCTTTTTGTCTGATTGTGTTCTTACATGTTCTTATAACTTATTGTAGATCTACCAGATGTAGTTTTCTGTACTGTTATGCTATAAGTTGTTCATATAGGGAGTAATTGTGTGCTTTTCTTTGTTGGTTAAATTTAATCCTCTTTATATTAAATGTTAGATTAATTTGTACTTTGTGGAGGTTTTCCTAACATAACATTGTTTAAATGTTTTCTTCTGGCTTGACTTTAGCTGGGAGGCTTTCCAACAAAAGCTCACAATGTTCTCTAAGATTTATTTGTTGATTATTTTACTTATCTGAAAGTGATTTATTCACATATCCACATCCTCTTTATTCAACGTGTCATTCCTTTTTCAAAATAAAGGAAGTTCCCAGCGGTCACCCGGCAGTAGTGTGCCTCCTGTGGAGCTGTTGTGCAGTTTGCTGCTCAAAATGTTTTATTGTCACGAATGGCTGAGTGTTGAACAGAGCACTCCCCAGTGTTCTGTTGGGAAAGGTGAAGTTGTCGCGTGGAAAGGAATGCAGCTGAATAAAATCTGCCTGCATGCTCGTCCCTGTTATGTCCATCTTGAGCCAATCGGAGCCTTCAGTTGCCGCAGGAAAACATCTACTTCCTGGACCAACTTTGAACAGCTGTTCACCTAATCTGCTGTCAGTGAAGCCAAGCTCAGATTCTGGCATTTCCTTTATTCCATCCAGCTGTGGGTTTAGTACTGTTTGCTGCCAAAAGGAAATACTTTTATAATTCACCATATAGACAGATGACAGGAACAAGACCAAACTATACTTTTAATTGGCAGTGCTTTTGAATAATTCTCACTAAAGAACAGTTTTTTCCACCAGGCTGTCAGGAGGCTGAACTCCCTCCCCTCCCTCCCCCCTCCCCCCTCTCCCCACTGGGACACACACACTAAGACACTCAGATCCAGCACCAGGCACCTTTTACGCTGCTATGGACAATCTTGCACTAATGTACATTTCCCAAAGATATTGAAGTGACTGTTATTTTGTATGTATTGATTGTTGTGCTTTTATTTATGTCTTAATGTTTGCATATGTATAAATGTGTCTGTTGATTGTGTATATATCGGTATATACATATTTTTATATTTGTATTCAGGATTGTGGGAAACGGTATTTTGAATCTCTCTGTCTTTACACACAAACTGAAAGATTGACAATAAAGTTGACTTTGACTAAAGTTTTAATCTTTTCTTGTCTTCCTCACAGTCTGACAGTGTGACATCCTCCCTGCGGCCGGGCAATCTGAGTGCTCTGAAGAAGCGCTGGGAGCAGCCACAGAACAAGCCGTCCTCCGTCCCGACCCCCAGCCAGCCCCCCCCTCGCAGCAGGCCCCCTGCTCTGGCCAGGCCTGCGTCTATCGCTGAGCACGGCCCTCCTTTGAAGAGCCCCGGGCTGCCACCCTCTCAGGGAGATCAACTTACAGCCAGTGTGGTCCAGAAGCCCGCAGCATCTCCAGAGGCATCCAAAGGCGAAGAGCAAACCGAGATGGAGAGGGATGTGCTGACACACCGGGAAAGACCTGAAAAGCTTGAAGAGCAAGTTCCAACCAGCCCCCGTGCCTCTTATGAAAAACCCAGAGTTCCACTAACCAACCTGAAGATGAAGTTTGAGAGGGGAGAGGAGACCATGGGCAAGGTACACACAAAATCAGATCATGTTTAACATCAGACACATTTGAGACACTTCTAGGTGGGACAGCCCCTCCACACTTTATTGCAATATTTAAAAAAGTGCTCAATTTGTGCCTACATTCGACATTAACTGAGAACATATTTGCTTATGAATGAGGCTCTTG
Source organism: Notothenia rossii (assembly GCF_949606895.1). Taxonomy (NCBI): domain Eukaryota; kingdom Metazoa; phylum Chordata; class Actinopteri; order Perciformes; family Nototheniidae; genus Notothenia; species Notothenia rossii. The sequence goes on along the minus strand of NC_136903.1, from coordinate 71,034,348 downwards.
GTCACTTTGTTTGCCAGCATTGCCAGCTGTTAATGTGTCGGCCAAGTTTCTCAGGCATTGGTCATAAACACCCTTTTCTGAACCCATGTTGAGAAGAAAAGATTTAGTTAACTTTCTGTTGCATTACCTCAATCTGCTTCAATTCAAATCTTTAAAGGAACTCTTTAAACAGTTATGGCGCTATTCTACTGCAGCACGTAGCACGGTTTAAGCTTTTTTTTGCTTTTCCACTAGGTTCCGTCTCAGGGCTACTTTTTCACCTTTTCTCTGGCCCTCCAAAATCAAGGTTCTTACCGGGCCAACAACTGGGCTGAATATGCTAAATTAGTGACGTAAACACTCGACTGCTGAATGGTCAGAGTGAATCGCTGGCAAGGGGGCTACAACTACAACAAAATGCACATATTTTACCGTGATTTAATTGTAATACACGTTTCAAAATGATGCCGAAGTAACAACATTCTGATACCGGTCTGCAGACAAGACGGCAGGCATAAAGTGCATGTTTTCTGAATGGAGATCGGATCGATCGGGCTAAGCTAACGTTGTATATGCTCCGTCCACACTCACAATAACGGCCTACAGACATAAATAAACCAGCGACTGTATTCACCATGACACAGACAGTCTGTGGTTTGTACATGTTTAACTTTTGTCCTATTTCTGTACAGATATGAGGAGCTGTGAGCTCTGAGTGCTAACGGCTGATGTTTTGGTTTTGTGGTTCGCATTGAAGATGACGTCCCAGCAGTTTTATGCAGCGTCGCTCCCCCCTTCGAACAGCCGATCGCCCCGCCTACACTGCGTTACTATAGTTACTACCCCAGTTGGTAAACTGTAATGGAAACGCAGCATAAAGTGAGCCTGGCCTACCAAGGCCTAACCATACCAGGCCCTGCAGTGGAAAAGCACCCTCCAGCCTTACAGTGAAACAATAGTGACTGCTACTAAACTAAACAGAGGACAGGAATGAGTGGTGCTGTTTGTTGTAGGACAATGCAATTAGTTTGCATATGTAAAACAGAGATAAGAAGCCACCTGTTATTGAGTATAATAACCGTTTCCATACAGCAGCTAAGGACAAGGTCCTTTCTTTGACCATAAATTAGCCGAGTTGGGTTTAGGTTGTCATACTTTCAGATGCAGTGTCCACTGACCCCTGTATTTTCAGAAGATGTCTTGTTCCACCTGGTTTGTGGCCCTTCTCCCCCATTTTCTGTCTCTCACTCTCCCTCAGTGTCTTTCTCCCTCTTAGCCCAAAACAACAAGCCCTCCACTCTTCACCTTCCATAAGAGAGGAATGTGGGAACATTCCTGACCGAAAGCTGTTTCTTTCTTCAGAGGATCACCTCTGAGGAGCGATGGGCTTTATCTCACTTTTCATTAGCCAGTGTGTGTTTCCAGCAGCCCTGAGCTTCAGTTTTAGGTTTCCATTTTATAGGTTTTTTTATGTCATGCTGTGCAGTTCGTGGTGTGTGCTACAGTTTTCAACACACTGCTTGAAAACTTTTTGGAAAGTTGCAGTGTCTAAAAATGCTGACATATGGCTTTAGGTTACTGTTGAACATTTACAGGGTGGACTGAGTTGTAACACTTACTCTGTCAATAATCCTGCAAGAAAAGGTTCAATCTCCTTATATTTAGTATACACAAAGCTTTGAGTGTTTTATATTGCGTTTGGATTTGTTGAGGACGACGGTGGCACAACACAAATCCACAGTCCCACTAAAACGTTCTGAAAGAAAGGGCTACTTTAATTGTCCAAAACTCTTCTCCACCTGTGTGTGTATGTGTGTGTGTTCAAGAAAACTGCTGAGAGGAACTGTCTGGTTTAGTTATTAGTTTTAGTGACACATGGGCATACACACAAAGCAGGGGTTAAAGTCATGTTGCAGGGTGCCTGTCCATGCAGATACCTGGCACTTTTTCTGCTGGAGACAGATGTCAAAAAGTATAAAAACTGGTGACTGTTACTAGAGCTGGTGTGTATTTAGTGAAGTGTTGCTGAGACGCAGCATGTAGTTTGGTGTTTGAGAAGTATGTCCCAAAGACACCTACAGGTCCTCAGTTAAGGTTGAAAGATTTAGATATAGTACGTGTCCCTGAATCTCCCACTAAGGCATCTTAATCAAGTTGTTGTTTGTTGCAGTGTTCTCCAAAATGTGAGGATGTTGCATTCCAAAACTTTTGTGAATAATTGGTCTGGATGTCTTGTGATATCCATTTGTGAAACAGTTAGAGCCTCACATATAGGCTGTGAATTTTGTACTTTTTCATGCCATTAACTTAGTAACTAGGCCTCTGATCTCAACCATTTTTCTTTCCCTTTTCCTCTTACAGGCTGGCAGGACAACCCTTCGCAGTACTTCCTCAGAGGACATGGACCAACATGGGGGTAAAGAAAAACACACACACACACACACACACACACACACACACACACACACACACACACACACACACACACACACACACACACACACACACACACACACACACACACACACACACACACACACACACACACACACACACACACACACACACACACACACACACACAGCACTTTAGATAATGAGTTGAGTTGTGTGTTTACTGCAGAATACAATGAAAGGATTAAGCGTGTTTATATGTCCTGCTTTAGGTCCGACTGTGCGTGACAGAGTGTTGGACTCCACATCCACGAGGGACAAGATGGCCAAGTATCAGGCTGCTGCTTCTAAACAAGGCGCCACCCGCTCTGTGAGTTCAACAAGAGCTGAATTTAAACATATAACTGGGATAACAGTGGGGGGGTTTTGTAAATACAGGTGTTTTTAAAAGTCTGTTTTTTTAACCGGGAAATACACAGCAGTTCTTTATGTAGCAGCCACTTGACACATGTGTTTGGTTCCCTCTCTTCTTCCCCTTTGTGCTTCCTCCAGGCCGCAGAGGTGCCTGCTCCAAAAACATCTGTACCATCAATTCAGAAACACATTCCTGCACCTGAACGCAATGGTGAGTCGTAGTGGACACTCAAAGGGCATTGTTAGTGTTATTGATGCAGTTTAACCTGGAATGGAAAATGGAACATTAATATATTAATATTCCCAAATTACTCTGACACCGAGTGTGAGACACAGTTTGGTTTGATTGCTCTTTCCAGCTGCTCAGTAAAACACTGACTGGTGCTTTGTCTGTTTCAGGGGACAGCAGCAGCGAGCAGCCCAAAGCAACTCGGGTGAGTCAGTCATTACAAAAAGATGGACACATTCATGAAATGTGCACTTTTAGCCTTTTCTAATTATGAATTTGTGTTACTTTCATTGTGTGTTTAGAAGTTCAGCGCACCGGTGAGGGAGACGTGCGTCGATTGTGAGAAGACGGTGTACCCGTTGGAGAGACTGGTCGCTCTTCAGCATGTCTACCACAAAAGTTGCTTCCGCTGTGTTCACTGCAGCACCACGCTCAGGTCAGTTGTGCACTGTCACATATTTCCTACATTTTCAACGTGATTTTGAAATGCCTGCCTGGTGGCCGACCACAAGAACCTCAAAAACAGAAATGAGCAAAATAACATCTTTGCCATTTTTCATTTCTAGTCTTGGGAACTACGCCTCTCTGCATGGCAAAGTCTACTGCAAGCCCCACTTCAGCCAGCTGTTCAAAGCTAAAGGCAACTATGACGAGGGCTTCGGCCATCGGCCTCACAAGGAGCTCTGGGAGCCTCGAGCTGATGAAGAGGAAGGTGAGGAAGTGTTGACACCGAGGGAGCAAGCGGCCCCAGCAGCGGTGACGCGTCCCGCTGAGACTGTCTCAGAGAAACAGGGGCCCCCGGCCGTGGAGACCTCTCAGCCGGTGAAGGTAGGAGACCTGACTGCCAGACTGGAGACACGTGTGCAGAAACCTGTCAGGGCCGAGGAGAAGCCAGAGTCTGCAGAGAAGCCGGTGGAGAAACGCAGGCTGAGGGTTGCCTGGCCCCCCCCGGCTGGTGAGGGCCCCTCTGGGACAGAAGCACTCAGTCCAGTCACAGAGGGAGTTTCTTCAAACCGACCTTGGAGAGCCAAGTGGCCCCCGGGGGACGAGGTGCCTTCATCGCTCCAGAGCTCAGACCGGGCTGAGCTGAAGAGCCTGAGGAGGAGCTCTTCTCTGAAGGAGCGCATTCGGCCTTTTACAATCGCACCCAAACCCCGCGCCGCCGCCGCCCCCCCGGAGCCCAGGGAGCTTCGGCGCCCTCTCAAATCCCTGCTGGACTGGAGGGCATCCTTCGAGGAGAAACAGTCTGAAGAACCAGCAGTGGAGAAGAAGCCAGAGCCTCAGAAGCTGAAACGGCAGGAAAAGAAAGAAGAGTCATTGCCTCGAATACCGAGCGAAGATGAAGAGAATACAAGCGATGCCATCTCAGACGAGGCTGTGGAGACCGAGCCGCTGGAAGAGAGAGAGAAGCCATGGAAGAGAGGAACAGCAGCAGCAGCAGCAGCAGAAGACAAGATGGTGGAAGAAGAACGCTCTCTGAGAAGCAACTCCCCCGATATCTCACCGTCCGCCTCTCCACCTCCACAGCCAAAGCAGGACCGCGCCTCCCAGGATGTGGGCTTCTGGGAGGAGGACAAAGAAGGAAGTGATGCAGAGGAGATGAGTGCGGAGGATATGATCAAGAGGAACCGCTACTATGGTGACTCTGACTCTGACTCATAGAAACATCTAACAGTCCTTTAGTCACCTCCAGCCACCCTATAACACTTTCGGTTTTGTATATTCAGTTTATTGGTAGATCACAAATGTAGCTTTGCAGGATTTTATAGTGTTATAGGAGAGTTGCGAAAATGTGGAATAGGTGTGTGTATGTGCTTTTATATTCAATAACTGCCTTTTAATTGTTAAATTACAAAAGTTTGATTTTCCTTTTTTACAATTTAATTGTATACTGATAAATATCTAATTCAGCCTGATTATACTGGAAGGTCGGCCTCTATGCATTCATTAACGTTATATTATGTTTTATTTTTGCATGTGTTTGTCAGAGGCAAGTTTAGAAATAGCGGCGAGAGGGGGGGGGGGGCTTTGAAATGTCCCAAGGTTGGAATCAAACCTGGTACGTTCTGTTCTGTAACCACTCCAAAGCACTCATGCCTCTATTTAATGTAATCATCTCTTGATCATGGGATGCACCATCATGTCATTTGTAGGTAATGTGTCCAAAAACCCTTAAACTTTAGGCACCACTTTAAGTGCTTTTGAAGGACATTCAGCTAAACAGTCATTATTTTTGCACTTTCTTAAAACCAGAAAAGGCCAAATAATCTTTTACCAAAAAGCACACACACCACGATGTTTTCAGGGAGTAAATGTCTGGGCGTTTTGTAGCTCTTTTTTTTTTTTTACAAAATGCCTCGATTTCAATTGTCAACACTAGAAACAAACGTAAGACACATTAGAAAGCTCTGGATTACATTTGAGCGACCCTAGAAATCAACAAAATGAGTTTAGAAATAACTGGAAATGTTAAAATACTTATAGCAGACAATAGCAGTCTACTGATTTGTTAGTGAGCCTTTTTCAGTAGACCTTAATATCCATATCCTGCAGGGGGCTCTCTGGTTTTGTGGATCATTCACCCGTTCCTGAACTCTTCTAATTACCATAGCAACATTCGGAGGAGAAAATGTGATGAATTAACGTTTCTACCAACAGCCATACTCAAGTCTAAGTAGCATATAAATCATGTCCTCGGGCCTTCTGGATTTGTGTTCATCATTTCCAAATGTGATCCACTTTATATGGTTTGTAAAACATTTTGTATTTTGTAATGTGCCTGGAACATTTATTCGCCCTGCAGAATATTTTTTCATAATTTGTATAATGACATAAAGGGGCTTACTGTCTAAAATGTTGTTGAAACACAATTAAAATATATCAAAATGGAAATGGAGTTTGCAGCCAATGACTTTGACTTTTAACACCCAGCACGTTTTCACTGGAGACGATTGTGTTTTACTTGATTAAGGTTTCTTTACCTGCTGGCTAGTGTCAGAGTTTCATCTTGTTGTATTCATGTATTGTTTAGGAGCGTCCTTCACGCTATGCATTTGAGAACAGACAGCCACTATGAATCCAAAGAAAACGCTCAATATATCTGGATGATGGATATAATGTCCTTTTTTAAAGACCCATTTTTTTGATTTTTAAATAATTAGTACCACTGCTGTAAGTACTTGCATAGTTTAAAACATCGAAGACAGTAACAAAACATTTTTCATGTAACATCTTTATGCCTTAATAATGCCATTGATATTCCACTCTGAACAGCTTTAGGGTCATCACTTCTTATAAAACCTAAATAGAGCACCTGAAATGCTAAGACAATAATAACTGTGATAATTTAACTCCGGTCCGACCATGCAGTTCAGGGAAGAAAAATTCAGCATACATAAATAATTTAGCGATTCAAATATCCGTTCTGCATTCTAAAAGACATCTAAGATGATCTCATTAGCATTTTAAGTCAGTAAATGTCCAATGTCATTTATATTATGCTTTAAGGGAAAAGAGACAAGGAAAAGTCAAGAAGAACAAAAGAAAAAAAATACATTACAGGATTTACACAAGGGCTGGACTGAGAATAACAAACTTCATTCATGATTAATTAAATCAAATATAAAGTGGGGCTAAACATTAAAGGTGAGTTGATGCGTCCAACAGCAGCCGACGCCCATCATTAGCTCCCATGATAAGATGACCACTAACACAAATGTGGACGATGACAGTGAAAAGTGAATAACAAACACGAGAACACCCCTCTACAGTACGGGCTGATATAATGATGTGCAGAGCGTTCCCTCGGCACACACTTAGCAGCAGTTGAGCATCACATGAGCAACAGCCTTTAAATTGTCTTGCTGACCAGGAAGATACTTCATGGATGCAATGTCTCCTTATTTATGCAACATGCATCCCATAATGTGACATTTCCAGCACTCGTATGGAATATTAAACAAGGCACTTTGCTCATTAGGTCAAGCCTTTAAAAGCAGTCAGGCTTTTAGGCCTAAAGAAGTACTATGTGTGTTTATTATAGCCATGATATACAGCTAGTTTTAACAGCCTATTATATTTGCATGAATAACTTCCAATTGCATCACAGAAATCAAAGTAGGTGTGCAAAATGTTGTCGCAAAAAATAAAACAATAGGAACATTTAGCATTTACTTGGAGTTGGGGAGGGGATCACAAATTCTCCTTTAACAGTCTTCAATGTCAAAAAGATAAGATTTATAAGGAAAATAGGCACAGTTGTTAAAAGAAATACAGGCTTGTGACAATCAATGGTTGACTTGAACATACAGCAACATCACAAAAATAACCAGGAAAGACGAGGCATGTGAATTTGGATTTTCAAATATACCTGAGAGCAGCACATATTACAGTATGGCTTCATTTTCAACATTCAAATCTCTTGAAATGTACTTCTATACCATGTTAAGTCCTTAATGATTCTTGTTGTGACAGAGTCTAATAGTCTGAGACAACTTAGTTTCTATTTCCCCTTAAACCCTAACGATGAGGTTCCATTGTATCCATCATTACTATGTTAACTTAGATATAGAGATCACTTTTACTCTTGGTTTGTCGGGAGTTTAAGGTAAACCGCGAGATAAAAAGGGGAAAAATGAATTTTGGTTTCTCTTTTGCATCTTTTCAGTGATTATGTCCAGCATATGATTTGGATTACATTACATCGTGTACACTTTGGTTAACATCATATATTAAAAGAGGACAAAAGCAAGTCATGATATTAAAACAATCCTAATTTAGAATTCAGCTTTTCAAACTGCTTCCCCCAAGAGGACAATTAAACAGTTTTGGATTTAGCTTCAGCAACATGTTTGGAAATGTAATCATCCCATTATTCCTATTGCAGGTTTGCACAAAACATGGCGTAATGAGTCCATGTCAGAATATGAACTCACACGTGTAAAGCAGCTGATTTAAGTAAAGGCACTGTCCATTCAGTGCACCACTTCTTTCGTTTGGAAGACTATGTGAGCATGTCTCCCTCTCACCACTGAGTGTCAGTAACACACCGTTGATAGGAGGTACAGCAGACCTCCGGTGATGAGCAGTGTGTCTCAGCCTGCTGTCACATATCTATTGCTGATAAGAGGGTTCACATGTTGGCTGGCATTTGCTCTGATTGGATTTTAACATTCATTCTGGTGTGACCCTTTCTTTGGCATTCAATGAACTTTACTCATAGTGATGAGAAAAGTGTTCCCTATGCAAACCACTGGATTTTCTGAAAAACATGAATTATAAAAGCACTTTAAGGCACGCATGTAAAATTAACATACATTATGTTGATCATTCTTACAGCATGAGCCACAGTCACTTCTACACTGGACTCTTCAAGTCACATCTTGGAGCATTTTGATGTGGAGGTATTATTTAGTATCTGATCTCCAAAAATGTACCAGAGCTCAATTATTCGTCCATGCTCTGATTTCTCTGCAGTTTTTTCTCCACTCTACTCAGCCACTGAGGGGGTGCAGGTCCACTTTGACCTTCTCCCCAGTGCTCATCATGCCTATAGTGGGGTACAAGCCCCCCACAGGTAAGGCCACGTCCCTCCGGCCCACCACCTTTCCATTTCTGGTGAAGAACACCTGTTAAACACAAGGGGATAATATGAATATTTGTACACTTCATTTTTAAATGTATACACAGTATTCTTATAGCGTTTTCCTGACTGTGTTTATGTATACACCAAAGCACATTCCTTGTATGTGTGAAACTACTGAAGGATTTAAGAGTCCCTATTTTATATTCCTCTTGAAAGTATCTTACCGTGACCTTCCTCCCCTCCAAATCTTCTCCCTCCTCCTCCTCCTCCTCTTCTTCATTGTTTGCATACAGATCATTCTGAACTTCACTGGGTTTGGGAATAACGTCAAAGTCCCAATCATCTACGTCATCTGAGAGAACCCAGACAGAGAAATAGAAAGAAAGCTTATAAGAGGTGGTACATGCTGAGGCACAGTGCTTTTGGAAACATTATGAAGACTTTCACCTCCAGCGTCCAGGCTGTAGTCACGTGGAAACATGATCCCACAGCCCATCATATCCCCTTCAAAGCAGCGCGGGCCAAACGCGTCCCCGACCCCGCTGCCCTGGAACAACTTTCCATCATCTGCGAAGAACAACAGGGGCGTCGATCAGTGCTTTGTGTCACATGCGTGTGGGCGTGATACACTCAAGACACAAGACAACATCTGCCTCGGCTAACAACATCTTTCTGTTGGGTGGAGCAGTGTAAACTAATATCCGTCCATTTGTTAACTGAGCCACTGGTCCTGCTCAGACAACTACAGACAGACAAACTCATTCCCACTCAGCCCTGCAGGCATTTGAAAGTTTCCAGTTCGTCTGACCTGCTGTGGGATGAAACCAGAGCAACAAGAGGAAACCAAGGCGAAACCCAGGGAAGAACAAACATTCGGTTGGAGCAATTACACTCACAAGTTCATTGGGAACTCTTTTCTGAAATACACTTTTTTGGCTGGTGGAAGACAGCTTTTACATATTCAATTATAACTGGCATGGCAACCAATAAATAATACATATGCAGCTTATATTATTGCCAGAAACATGAGACAAGTTGGTGCTGTTAGTGATCGCTAACCGGTAATGTGTACAGTACGAAACATAAGAGAGGATATGTAACACTTACACTGACCACAATGACAATGGCAGTTTAATACGGTTTGAATTTGAATGCAGAACTATCACATTGACGGATCGACATGCACCATCACGACTGCACTGACCTGCATGATAGGCTATAGACCCTCTGCTCCAGCCTGGATGTCTGTTTTTGGGGTAGTCCTGTGAGACAAAGGAGAAAGAGACATCTTAAGATCGATAAGCACACCCTCAAGTTTCTTTCCCTTGAGACAGACTCAAACTTCAAAAACAAGATTTTGCTTCATGAATAACAAACATTGTTTGTAGCTTTTGGCATCCAGAAAATGTCAGTGTTTAGACTGAGGTGTCAGGAGGTTAGGAATCCCAGGTGCAGAGAGACATGACAACTGTGCTGTGAGGTTAGCTGTTAGCTCACTCAATTGTGAACATAATAATGTCAATATAATGTCTTTAGGTAATAAATATTTTTGATTGCGATATCTCAACAAAGGTATTTTTGATTATTATCTTGAGGAGTTTTACCTAATTATATTGACATATTGGACAAGCTGCAGAAAAAAAGACATCATCTATTGGTTTCCTTATTAATCACTACCATAACACAGTTCATTGGGTTGGCTACCAAAGTGATTTGTAACTGAAAATTGCTCAGAGGCCCAGGTAGCTTAAATAAAACATCCATAACTGTGAGTCTGTGTTTACAGTGCAGAATCCATGCAGAACGTTGAGAAGTCTGCTCACTGCACTTGTTTATTCCCAGTAAGTGGAGATGGAGAACATCATTTCCATTTAAGACCCCTAACCTAATCCTGTCCAGACAACTATTTGCTTCTTCAAATAGAGCTAGACACTTTGTATCTAGCTCTGGGAAAGTGTCATTTACAGAGGGTTTGATGGACAGACTAAATCATCTGCGGCAACTTTCAGGGAGGGATTCTTGAATTGGATTTCCTGTAATAAAACAGATGACACCTTACAGTGAGAAGTCTAAGTAACCATATAAGCCCTTGTGAGAAGTGCACTGATGAGGTGATGAGCACAGCAACAGGTGAGATGAAGCATGAGAAGAGAAGACTGACGCAAATACCATAGAATTAAGTAGATAAGGTGCGTAGAAGCAAATAAGCCTGTCGCCTGGAGCAACAGAAGAGAAAAGGAATGCACTGACAACAAATGCTTCTTCATCCAATATAAGCAACCGTTGAGCAAATTGAAAACGTGAAGCATGTGTTACCACGAGCCAGAGAGACACCTTTGTTTTGATTTCTGCAGCGAGAGGTAATGCTTCCCATCAGCAGGCTGGTGGGTTGACGGAGGGGGGGGGACACACACACACACACACGACAGAACGTAACCTCAGGAATGACCATTTGAAGGATTTACAATGCTCCTCCAAAACCGCAGACGCATTGAGAAATACACTTCCTGGGAAACAATCAGCGAAATGACAAAGCTCTATTCTCCAGCGAGTGTGACCCGAGGGCGCTGCGTGCACAGACGACTGGCGAGGAGTCGGAGGAAGCTTCATGTCCTTCAACAAGTCTTCTCTCAGTCCTAATTTATTTACAAAATACGGATCAGTGCTTGCTGTTATCTTTTATGATTTAATATCACCTCGTTAATTCAGATTAAACCTTTAATTGCTTCGCCTGAGGAACTCATGCATACTTTGAATTCCTTTTTATTCTTTTCTAAAGCTGGAACAAAGCGAGCTAAGATCAGATATTCTCCCCTCACACTTTTTCAATAACCTCTCATGAACCTGACTGCAGTGTTGTAGTCGACATGGTAGATTAGCATGTCAATGGAACAACCTGCTTTTTATGGAAGACCAGATGCAGGGGTAAAATGAGACAATATTTATTCAGTTGTTAGCTTTTCCTCTTTCGGTCATCCATCACTCAGACTGGAAACAGTGAGAGCAGCGGTGCACATGAGGAAACGCGATGACGAGGTGAGGGGGGGGGGGGAAGAGACGTTTTCTTTACCGACAGAAAACCAGCAGAGTGCGGGGAAAAAGTGATATGGTGTGTCATTGATAAAGACATGTGTGATCAGTAGTGTTATGAGTGAGGCTGTTACCCTGCGTGCCAGCCCCAGGGCGATGTAGCACTTCTCTCCAGGGTCTGTGATCTCCAGCTCGTAGTAGTGGAAGCGCGTGTTGAGGGGCCGCCGGGCCTGAGCCAAGCCCACGTCCACGATGCTCTTCCCCTTACCCACGTACTCCAGCAGCTGTGGAAACAACACATACAGTAAACTGCTCGGCACAGAACATCTGATCTGGAGACAGATCATCTTCTTGTGAGAGGATCAAGACCAAAAGAGCTGAAGCAAAAAGAGGGAATATTAGAGGTGGCCATAACAATGACAGCAAATCAAATCTATTGTTCCTTATTGTGCTTCTTAATGTGTAAATACACTCTCTTGCCAAATTGGTTGTCACTGCATACAATATGTCTTAGCCACAATTACTATGAAACATGATCAAATGTCAGGGTTGTGTACTCGTGACTATATTCGTCTTAGAAATTAAAAACATTGAGTAATAAAGCACATCCTTGCTGAATCCAATACACTTAGTTCTACAGCCTAATTTAGTCTAGTATGAACGTATGTTGGTGGCTAATGAGAGAGCTACATATTTAACATAAATGCATCAATAAGATTATTTTATGACAATTTTGTTTGTCTGTGTTACTGTACTTGTGTCACTGTTACATCATTTTAGAACAAATGGGTGATTTGTAATAATTGTCTGTATGAGTATAATGCGATTTGATTTGTTTGACATGAAGCATCGCATCATATTTGTCACTTGTGGCCTCAATAGCTGCTAGGGGTGTAACGATACCAAAAACTCACGGTACGATAATATCACGATAAAAAGTCCACGGTACGATATTTATCGCGATATTAAAAAAGAAAGAAAAAATGTGAATTTCTTTTCTTTATTAAATAATAAATCTGATTTGTACAGCATTTTAGTAGGATAGTAGTATTTTAAAGTGTCAACAATAGAATAATCAGACCCTGCAATAGAATAAATCAAGTTTCACTTTAGTTTTTCAAGTAACTCAACTCTAACTCACTCACTCAGCATCATCAAGGTTATCTTTTAGCAATATGAGCGTGTCCACATTTCCAGGTAGAAGCTGGGATGTTTGGGCGTTTGCAATATCCCCACTGCTGTGGAAAGAACTCTCTCGCTTGGTACTGATGTTCCTGGGACAGAGAGACATGCTTTGGCCATGGGTGACAGCAGTGGGTCAAACTGTGCATTGTCTCTCCACCACTTCAAAAACAATACAGTTTTGGCCAAGAAGGTGAGGCTTATTGACAGGGCGAGATATAAATATACTGTTGGTACTTGTCAATGTCTCTAGGTATGTACATGTAGCCCTGTAAATACCATGTCCTTTTGTGTTATCTGTTGTTTTCATGTTCATGTTGTAACCTACTTGCTGCCATGTTGGACAGGCTTCCCTTGAAAAAGAGATTGATGATCTCAATGGGACCATCTGGTTAAATAAAGGTTTTTAAAAACGATATATTGTTAATTAAAAAAAAAAAATTGCGGTAGATTTTGTCACTCTCACAACGGTATTGAGACGTTTATCTACCGCGATATTCAATATGTCGTTACATCCCTAATGGCTGCTGTTCACAAAAGTCATAGTGGCTTGCTTTAAGCAGTGCATCTGTCCCACATAGAGAGCAGAAGTCTTGCCCCATTTAACCTCACAATCATCTGGGTCTTCTTACTATTTACATAAATGAGCGTAAACACTGCCCAACTATTGTCAAGCAGGATGTTACACCAACCGTATACTTAGGTATGTCAATAAAACTGGAGGAAGAATTTATTCAATTATTATAATGACTCCTGAGTTCGGCCCAGTCACTAGCTAGTGTTAGCTTGTCTGATGTGCACTGCTGCCTTCCTCTCATGCTGATAGAGACATTAGTTACATAAGATGAAAGAATGTGTTTTATTACTCAATTATCCTGTTGCATGCAATACTTCCTGTCCTCAAAGAAAAAGGGGTCAGGATTTGGATTAGTCATCACTGACTGCTCCAAAGTGTTTGGGTAAGGAAAGCCAAGAAGATAACATTACTGTTTACTACAAGCAGCAGAGGATAACATCAACAGCAGGAAAACTGGGTCCATTTCCAGAGTGACCTTCTCTAAATGTCATCAGAGCAGTAGCTGAACACAAGGGAACGCAATACAACTGGCTGAAGATAAAAAGATAGGGAACATATCTGAGCGTCCAGGGCCAACATCTAATTACTACCATGGTTATCGATTAGCAAAGTTAAACTCACTCCTCTATCATTAAGAAGCAGCAGGCTCCTTTGAAAGAGGACATTCTGACTCATTTCCAGATTGCTTGTGTCCTCTTAATGTCTTTCTGGCAGTCAGCACAGCCTCGTGAGTTACACAGGCGCTCCAGTGAATATGCAAGTAGATGAAGAAACCCAGAAACAGAGATTGTTTGATAATAGAAACACACCAAGCTGTAATCCAAAAACGTAAACGTCACAATTAAAAACATCAAAGCAAACAGCTCTGGCCCTCAGGAGCAATTCCACAGAAAAGCACCAATCCGTCTTTATTAATAACCCTTTTCATTTGTGTCCTGACAGCTTTCCTGTGTAATTGATGCGCTGCAGGGGAGCTCAGCCCTGCATTCATACAGGACAGGGCCACATTGGTACAAATAAAGGATCATTAAATGTGCGGGTGGCATAAAGGTACTGCCTGAGGGCTAGTGAGCCGCGAGCCCCTCCCATCCTATTCAGGTTTTGTGCGTAATGTGTCCTGAGTCAGACACAAACACTGAAGGCCTGCCGTCACAGGGAGGGTGGAGTCCCCCGTAGAGAGACAGGGAGGGAGGATACCCCCGCAGAGAGACTGGGAGAAACAAACAGAGAATATCTGCTGCTCCTCTTATCAGGTATCTAGCAAAAGATAATAATAACGTCTATTTCTATATTGATTATCTGAGACTTAAGGGTTTGTCATCTAGGTGTTTGCACTTTGCCTTACTGATCGTAAATCTGGACAATCCTTTTTAGTGTTATTTAAATAAACCAACCATTTTGAATAGAGTCAAGTGAATAGACAGCGTTGGACTTGGTCAGTCTGTGTGTCACGGGTCCTGGACATGAAGGCCAGAGAAACACTTACCTCTCCAAAAGCAACGTTGCACTTACCACTGCACAAATGTATTTGATTTGTTTATTTACATGTTTTTGCATCATTCATACTTATCAAATATGTCATTAGCACTACTGAACCATAAACACTGTTTCATTATTGTTACTGTACATAAAAAGTAACTGTACAGCAACTGTTTTACTGTTTGTACATTACGCCTACTATTACATTCTCTAACTCCACTTATCCTATGTTGGTACATATTTAATGATTTAAATGTTTGAAATATGTATATTGCTATTTATAACATCCCTTATGTTGTAGAGCTTACATATTTCAGTAATGAATACATTAGTAAATGCACTTGTGGCAAGAAGATACGTGCTTTAATTGGCCTGTTCCTGCTCGTATGTCACTGAGTGGCAGACCTGCTCACAGTAGAAATGATCAAAATGATGTCAATTTTCTCAGCAACACTTACCGTGCCGGTCACCTTGACGTCATGGAGACGGCTCCAGTCCTCTTCATGACTATCCACAATCATCTGTCCATCATCCTCCTCCACCCCCCACTCAGCGTTCAGGTCCAGCAGAACTTCTTCCCCCAAAGAGTGCATCCCCACGGCGGGGTAAAAAGCCTCAGGAGAGGCTGGGACCTCCACACTGCCGACCTAGGCACAAAGGCACAAACTGCTTTAGCTTTGAACTCTGAATACATTGATATATAAATGTGTAACAGCTGAATACATTCTGTATGAGGTGAATCATTTCAGGGTGAAGTAGCACTTACCTCTTTGCCATTCTTTGTAAAAAACACAGTGAGCTGTCCATCATCAGAGTCCAGAGATACGCCACAGCCGATTCTGTCTCCTCTGCAGCATTTTGGACCAAACTGCTGTCCTACAGTGTTGCCATTGTACAATCTGCGGAAAGACAAGAAGGGAAGGCTCAAGAGTTTCAGATGTTGCCAATTTAGACACTAGGAAAACAGAAATATGTATTTAATATTTCATCAGATGCAGTGATACAATGTTTTTTAAATATTGCAATAGTCAGATGTATCAACATGTCCCTACTCCTAATAAAAATGACCAGCCATTATATTATTTCCTAGAATAAAGTCCACCTGTATAATAAGAACAAATGTATAATATCACATACTTGCCGTCATCAGCATGAAAGGCCACAGAGTGGGGGAGCCAGCCCGGCTGATGGTCCAGCTTGTAGTGCTGAGGCACCAAGCCCACCGCGATCATTCCCCTCACTCCTGTGTCGACGATGGTCACCTGAACACACCACAGGTTGAATTATCTCAGAGAAACTGCAGTTAAAGATCACACTTCCCGTTCCCGAGGTGGTTTGATTCTTGTTAGGGACTCCAAAAAAACAGATTATCTTGAGGATGTTTGAAAATGGTAATCACGCCAATTGAACTTCTCAATGATGTGAGGGGTCATACACATTGTTCTTACACATATTAGGACGTCAATCATGAATTCAAAAGCAGCTCTTTTTACATCCAAAACGACAGGTCATGAACTACTGGTTACACATAATGTGTGGGAGGCTGTTTCTATTGTGCATAAGCAGAGCAAACCTTGTTAAGCCAGAAGAAAAGGACTGAGGAGGAGCATGAAGGGAGGGTGGAGGACGCAGATTATTTTCTTTCTTTTTTTTATCAGACATTTTCTTTCTTTGTATTTCTTTTGTTGGATGTGGTCATACAGTATGGGTGATTCAGCCAATGAAATACTAATTAAAAAACATGCACAGAACGTGTATCTTATGTTCACAAATAAACAGATAAAGTCATCCTGTTTATTAAGCTAATACGGCATTTGATTGTAAAAAAACAAGACTAAGAGTTGAATCTTGATCATTGAGCTAAATGCTAATTCTAGCAGGCTCTTAATGAAAGGGCTACGCAGCTGCTATAATGATGAATAAGCAAATATACGCTTTCTAACACACTTAAGTACAGGTAAGGCTGATGGGAGACAAATATATTTGTGATGCCGGTGCTGCTACTGGTGTCGGGGGTTCCCCAAAGCCAGAAGAAATGATTCTCTGCAGACCAATGGTGTGCGTTTAAAATAGCATTACAATCCATCCCATAGTTGTTGAGACATCTCAGTTAAAGTGGTGAACTGACTACATCCTAGTTGTACACACATTATGGTAAGAGGCAACTTACAAAATGTCCACTTGGCTGCTTCGAGTATATGTGCTAGAAATGCTTTCGGTTTCTGCTCCTTCAGGCTTTTTACAACCCGAGACAACTTGCTGTTGAGTTAGCATGACTTCTCTTTTTATATCATGTTATTTCCAAGTCAACTTAAAATTATATGGCCTCTCTAGGTTCAAAACGGCATGCTTGTTCAAAGTGAAAACCCTGAAGTAAAGAGCTGGCCTTCAGCATTGTTATCATAACTGAATAGTGGCCACATGACCTCCTCCCTGGGGAGCCGGATATCGGAGCGCTGCTGGCCAGGGCAAAGAGCAGAGGAAACGTCGAAGTTCTTTCCCAGATGAACATGCAGCCGAACCCTAAAATCTACCAGCAACTTCTTAACTATGATTTATTAGCTTCTATATCCATTTACCCAGAAAAGCTTTTCCCTCCTCCTACGTGACTCCCACAAAGTGAGTCACAATGATGAAGAATATGCAAGAATAAAGGCTGAGTGGGCTAGTTAGTGTTTCACTACGAGTCAGACCGGGGCAGGATGTGTTTGTGTGTTGGGCAAGTTTCAACGTGGTTCATCCGGAGAAACCGTCACTGTGCTGGGCTGTTTTTGAACTACAGTGTCTAGACTATCAACATTCGCAAAAAAGCACAGGATTTGTAAAGAGCTGCATATTATTTTGGCTTTGTGAAACCAGTTTGTCAGGGTCCCACGTATAGGATGAAGGTGGAACACCCATCAAGTCAACTACCATCACTGACTCATATTTACAAATATATGTATGAAGCAGCTGTGAATGTAGTGTTAGTTCAGTACTGACACTTCATACCGGCTGCCGGCTGAGGCTGTGTACAAATAACAATCTGCCCCCAGGTGACTAAGACTTGTTGATAGCATTCAGCACAATATCATGCATGCAGCCATTAAGTAAATATTTCTCATATTGAAACAAGTCCGCTATAAACAGAGGCTTACAGGTCAAAGATGTTTAAACTTACATGATCTTAATTAGCTAGGTACAGCTAGAAAGATCTGCCAGCATCAGCTGTACTGTTTACTCCGCCTTCAGAATCGATTGTTTCGGACTAGAGACATGACGGATGTTTTTGTCTGCCTCCGTCTGAATTCAAGGAATGGTCTTTTAAAACATGCACAGAGAGTTTCAAGTTCAAAATATGCCCTTATGATCATTGTGAATGAGATATGACATGCGTAGATTGAAGGCAAATAAGCGTGTAGGGCTTAAAACACCCTCTGTATGAAGTGAAACTATGTTACTGAACTTACAGCAGAAAAACAGAGCATGAAATGTGGCTGATGAATCAATGTACTGAATATCTGGACGACTAAAACTCTTTCTGCTTGGTCTCCTCTTTGATCGAAACATATATTGTTGTCCCTTCACAGTCACAAAGGTTTTACAATTAAAATGATGTGATTAAAAGACGTGCACATTGTGTCATTAAAGTATTTTAAGAAGAGATGTTCAGGATGCACAGTTTAATGCTCCTGACTTTGGGGTAAATGGTTTTGGCACACATTTCAGTGTGAGTGTAGAAAGAGCTTCCAAGTGACGCAACACACGTGTTTCCAATATGAAAAACGTTGTTTCTCATGAACGATGCTGTTCCAAGGAATGATTGAGAATTATTTTACGGTAAGGCCCATTAAGATGAAGGAAAGCAGTCAGACACAATTTGCTGCCAACTCTCCTGTTATCAACACAAAACATGGACTGTGTCCTAAAACTATTGTAAAAAATGTATGCTACATAAATATGTATCTTCTTCACTGCTGTGAGAGAATGTTGAATGCACTTTCTAGTCCCAGGAAATGAAATGCTGACAGTTTCTAACACACTGCAATGTTTTTACCAAAAAGATTACATTTTATTTTTGTTTTGAAATCTATTTGAGCCAAACCCAACATCATGTGGAAGAGCTAAAGTTCACACTGAGACTCGTAAGGACACAATGTGAATGATCAAGCCTTACTTCAAAATAGCGATTTCTTCTGGACAATGGCCTGGCCGCCACAAAACAGCCAACTTCATCTGAATTCCCATGATACCTACGAAGAAAAAAGGAAAATATAACAAATCTTAACTTGCAAAATGTAAACAAAGTGTGATGCTGATTCAGCAAACAAGGGAAAAGCTCTGGCATAAAATATGGAACTAAAACACAAACATGTTTTGTGTCTCACACACTTGGTACTCATCACTGTTACCTGAGTATGTCTCCGTCTCTCAGCATCCTTTTGAGTCGCTCCCGGTAACGCACCGCTCGCACATCACGAATTTCTCGAATTCGCCTCCTCCAGTTCAGAAAGCGATAATGAAGGTTTATGTCGTCCATGTCTGAAAATCATTACAAACTGGCACACAGAAAAACAAATCAAAAGAGGTTTTACTGATTTAGAGAACATTATTACAAAAGCAGCCCGAGTAAGATTAGTGTTTTTTATTGTTGAAAAATCTGCACTGAAAAAACTGAAACGTTGACTTTAATTAAATGTATTATGTCAACAAATTAGGGCTGCTCAATTCATCGTATTTGAATCGCAATTACGATTTTGGCTTGCAATGATTATGAAAACAACGTAATCGAAATAAAATGATTATTCTTTAATTTTTTTATTTTTTCAGTTGAATTATAGTTAAAATTCAGGGTAATCAACTGTTAAAAACATACTGTTCCATTTTTTTCAATAAATGGATGTTTTCAAAGTAAATGAATAATCGTTTTTAATAATCGTGATATCAATTATTGACCCAAATAATCGAGATTATGATTTTTGCCATAATCGGGCAGCCCTACAACAAATGTCACATAACTGTATTAGGTTGGTTGAAACCAATACAATTAAGTTGAAGCTATTTGAACTTTAGATAATTGCTATATATATGATATTATTCCGTTTTTTTCAGTGTGTTGATTATTTGATTAGATAGTAGTTAGAAGTCTATAAAATGTCCGAAAATTATGAAAAGAGTAGATGTATAATGGAATTAGTTGGCTAATAATTTTAAGTCGGCAATTTCCTTTTTTGCCTTTGCAGCTCTAAACATTAGATATTTGCATAAAGAAAATTAAGTAGGTAATTTGTGCCTCAAGTTTTTGTTGTGACGCAAACAAATCACCAACGTTTGTTCAGTGAATTGTTATAGCCACAGAAGCTTGTCGGGAACAGGGATAGCTTTAAGACAAACAGCACAGGTCCTCCTTAAAACCAAAGCAAACCCCTTAACCACAACATGATTATCACTGTTGCCTGACAACGTTGGTCCTCAGGCCAAACCTTGCCTGTGAGGAGTTGATGTGTTTGTGTTTTTCCATTTCCATTTAATCCCACATTCCAGAGACAAGCAAAGGCCTGGACAGTGATTGTACACTGCCAACAGGCACGAACGGGAATCCCTTGTTTGTATTAGCCCTATGATGGTCAGGTGTCTCCCTTGGGTGTCTTCCACCCCATATGAACTCCAACTGACTCAAGTATAGACTGGCTCCCAGCACTTTGGTAGCCGGGTGGTTAAAGCCATATAACCGTAAAGTCTTAGTTTTCCTACTCTCTACACCCATTTCTACTTTGTCATCTGTCAAATAAATGAAATGAAGCCTAAAAATTATCTTTAAAAAAAGGATGAAGGATAAACTGGCTTATCTGCTAATGCTTGAGTAACAGCAAAACTATGACTCAGTGTTTCTGGTCCTTTTCTCTCTGAAAAACAGCAAACCTGTTTTCCAACACTTGATAATGTAGGACTGCAAGCAGAGATTAGATCAATTTAATACCTAATCCTTTAAGAATTAAATTAATCTAACTATTAGTTTCACAATGTATCATCATTTTTTTCAATAAAGGCCTACAAAATAGACCATCCCTTTAAACACTAAAACAAGAAAAAAAAGAGGATATAATACATTTGAAGATAATTGTTCTGTCCATCAACTAATCCCTTTACCCATCAGCTCAACGCTGGAGCATTTATTATGGTATGGTTTGTTTGACCTTTTCAAATTCATAAATTATTATTTAAATGCAAAATATGTTTTCGTTGGTTATTCATAGACTGTATATTCTATTATTACGGTAGTATGGTAGGAGACTGTATATGGTAGTATTATAAAGACTGACGTAAGTAGTCAAGTAGTTTCGTTGCTTGAAAAAAATGTCGGTTCCTTGAAATAATGGCCTTCATCTTTTCAAAATAAGTTCACAGCCATAACAAAATATTTATAATATAGTGTAGGAGCCAACTGATCATTTGTTTTTGTAAAATAAACTAATATGCTAGCGATCACCTTATATTTTTATTTGTAACGTGTAAACTTCTCCGATCTTTCGTTTTACGAGTCGACCCTAAACGCAGCATTGTATTTCCTAAACTACAGACAGGACTCGGTTGGCCGGCTAGCTGCTTTCAGCGGTACGACGTTAAGGCTAATAAGGTACTGTAAATAGGACTATATCTCAGGTTAAACACAAGATATTCACACCCGCTTTGTTTCATGTTGTTCCTTACTGTTTTATAACTTGTAATGCGTCGTCCTTCGGGTTTTCTTCCAATTTTAAGGAGGTGAAGTCTGTCACTTTATGTCCAACCTGCTCCGTCGGAAGTCCCTCCCTCTCAACCAATCACATCACAGCATACACACAGTGTGTAGTCCTTAACCTGTGAACTGCCGTGTGTTTTTGTAGTCTTTCAAAAGGTTTTACAGATTGTGTTTAACATATGATTTACACGAACATTACACATAAAACTTGAAAGAAAAAACGTACTAAAAAGAGGCACCTTTACCACATTGTTTTCTTTTCCTATAGGTATCCCACTGTTTTTTTAAAAACAAATAACAATGTGTATTTACAGTCATATTTAATGAAGAATTGTATACTTTTAGAAAGGCAAGAATCACAGAGTAGCCAAAGTTGTTATCTTTAGTTAAAATAACGAGGATTGAAAATATTCGTTTCCAAGTCAAGATGACAACGTTTCCACATAATCCCTTTTGACTGATACCGAGTTCACAGATACAGTTGTGCAAGTGTGAAAGGAAGGGATTGTTTGCTACTTTGCTAAAAGTGATGCAATGTGGCAATTTTATTAGATTTTTTTCCTTCAATTGTTGTTGTGATAATGATATTAATCATAAAATTGGCTAGTACATTTTCAATTTTTTTTATTAAGAAGCTGCTACAAAAGCTTCATAAAAAATTTGGATTGTGTTGTTTTTACCAAAAAATCCACAATACCTTATCAAATTAATGAAAATTCATGAATTCATAAACCCATGCCGAATACATCCAAACACAGTAAGGGACAGAGAAAGAAAATGTGTTGTTGTTTCACAGTGTTATTATATTTTCACATCAAGTAGTCTAACGTGTACTTTAAGTGACATTTATGACAAGTTCTGAGATTGTGTCTTCTAATTAATCTGTTTGTGACTCAGTGGAATTTGCAGGGTGGGACTTTTTGCTCATGGCCATTAATGCCTTAGTCATCCAGCGTTGAGTGGCACTCCTTCAGCCTCTCTGTGTGTCGGCCCATTCCTCTGAATCTGTAGCCCTGCAGTCACAGACTGTCAACACGCTCTAGCTTTGTTTAGTGGTTGCTATTTAAAGTCAAAACAAAACAAGGATGAACATTTTGAAAAACTAAATACTTAACACTGCTTAAATTATTAATATTTTTTCCCCAGTAGGTTTGGTCACGATTTGTGTTTTTTTACTGAATTTATATGCATTTTAAATAATATATAATGTTGGGTAACAATAGTCATGAACTGTAAGTAATATTTATTAAAGTTAAGGTGGAGCTAGGTTTGCATTGTCACAATCCCCTTATAGGTTTTGTATATCAAATATACAGTGTTAATATATAAAATAACTTTTCCTATAAATATATGAAAAGTACTATATTTACTTGAGAAATGTACAACTACTGTACAATTACAGTGAAGACAGTGCTTGAATAAATGCTGATGGCTTAGCTTCTTAATTTTATGTTGTGCTTTTCCTTGAGGTCATTTCAACTACAGCTACTGGTGGTATTACATTGCATACATGCAGGTTACATCATTCAAATTGATGTTTGTTTTTTATGATGAAAAGCAATGATTTAAAAGCCTAAACGGATCATTTCTCATCTGCTGAGCTGTGATTGGTTGGTTACATAAAAGTGTCTCCTCGGTTAATAAATTATCCTCTCAGTGGGGAGCAGGCAGAGCAATGGAGTAGCATACATAGCAAACACTTGTGATTTATGTGGTTTTAGAAACACATTACTATCCTGCAGGATGACAGACAACAAATGGTATGAGCATGCGTGAGTGAGTTTTGGATACGAGGGAAACGGGGTGTGCTCAGCTGTGTGAAAACAAGAGGGAAAACTAACATTCTCCATCACGTACCCTCCCATACCTTTTCCCACTGGTTTCGACTCTTTAAAAGCTGCTGCCAGTGTTGTCTCTCAGCCTCATTATCACTTTGCCTGGGCTTGAGGGAATTACTATCCAGCTTTCTAAACACAGGCACACTTCAGAGGGATTACTTTAGGATAGAGAGGGATCAAAAGTCCTGATACAACGAGTACATTTGTAGGACTGTTACCTTATTGGTGGACAACTTCCAGTGTGAGATGCTTCTGTGTTTAAACATCCTGTTGCTGCTACTCCTCCAGCCGGCTCTGTCGTCCCCAGTGCAGCTGACCACTCCGTCCAGAGGATGTGCCACTTGCAAATCAAATCCCACACCACGTCAGCCGGTCGTAGCTTTAAATGCCACCGCTCTGGCCATTGGAGAAGCATGTGGGGTTTACACTCTCAGCTGCGCCCAAGGTCTGCGTTGTGCCCCTTCAGAGGATGAGCCGAGGCCCCTCCGTGCCCTGCTGGAAGGCAGGGGGGTCTGCAGTAACGCCAGCAGCACCAGCCCGACTGAAAGTGTCCCAACAGTAGGTAAGACGAGATTCAAGAAAGTGAGGTTCATGGTGTATGGGTTTCACCAAC
This sequence comes from Notothenia rossii, assembly GCF_949606895.1. NCBI lineage: Eukaryota > Metazoa > Chordata > Actinopteri > Perciformes > Nototheniidae > Notothenia > Notothenia rossii. The sequence continues at coordinate 71,010,309 of NC_136903.1, read as the reverse complement.
ACTGACCATTTGCTGATTTGTTTGTCAGGATTTGAAACAAATTAGCAACAAGTGAGCATTCAGTAAATTCCCGTGAATGTGATCCTGAGTTAAGAGTGGAGTGACGAGGGCATTTGAACAGAAAAACATGTTTTTACACAACGAGTTTCAGCAAAGGAGATGTTTTTATGGCTCAAAGTTTGCAGTATAACTAATGATTTTCAAGATGGGTTTTACTTCATCTAATAGTAATTTTAGTATAATTATTGCTACTAGATAACTGTGAGTAAAATGCATTCAAGTTGTTGAGTAGTGGAGAATGGAATGACTGTTGTTTGATTAAAGTGTTTACTTAAGAAGTGATCAAGGCTAAATGTGTTGTCTCTATTTGATCCTAGCTCCAGCATCTACTGAGGATCCGGAAGAGGTAACAACATCATTTTTACTGATTGACCTAAAGAATGTAGAGACATGAATTCAGTCAGGCACTCACATCTGTTTTCAACTCTTACAGCCTCCATGTCGTAAATATATAACTACACTTATCGAAGGTCATGATGATGCCCACGTATTTAAGAAGGATGATGATATTTACATGCCCAACTGTGACAAGCGTGGTTTCTTCAGAAAGAAGCAGGTGAGTTTGCAAAACGAGAGGAATAATAAAAAGCCTTTCCTACAGATGTGTGCTTGTATTCCCAGCTGAAAAACTATATTTCTGTTTGCTCTGTTTGAGCAGTGTAGGTCATCTCGAGCTAAGCAACGTGGCAAGTGCTGGTGTGTGGATCAGAAGGGTGTGGAAGTCCCCTCAAAAACGAAACGGAAGGGCCCCCTGAGTTGTTGAATGGCATAAAGTCCACAATAATGAAGCACAGGAGGCTGAAGCTTTATTGCTAAGGCGAGATAAAGATGAAGGAACTCCAAACAGAGGAAGCTCATCAGAGTCTCACATTTCATTCTCCACCAGAAACAGCTCTCCACCAATGAAAAGCTGTTTCCAAATCTGGTGTAACTTTGTCTCCTTGCGCCCTCTACTGAATACATTAGGACCGTTTTAATTAGACATTCCTTTCATTTCTGCTTATGTGAGATTTAGATCAAATCTATATCTACATGTGAAATATCCAGACCAGTGTCACATAGAAGTTAGTTGCAAAGATGCCCCCCACGGGACACATATGTGTGTATAACATTGTAGCTTCAATAATATGTCAAGCCATCAAGCATTATCAGGAAAAGAAATGTTTGTAATAATTTTTTATATTTGTATATATTTTCAGTAGTTGTTTTGACTTTGAAACGCACTGTAATTGTATTACTGTAATTACTGTATGTAATCCTATTTATGTTGCTTTGAATATGATATTCTATTTATATTAATATATCTAGTAATTAGATAATTAGACTAGAAAAAGTCATTTATCAGTGGCTGCCCATTAAAGCAGACACTTAAAGTATTATTTTAAACAAAACGTGTGTTTTTATTACAGAATTAGATGGGCATTATTATTATGCTTTTTTTGGCTTTCATGAAGAAAACGTGCCTCGAACAATAAGAGGAGGTGTGTTTAAGAAAGGTTCAAACTGACACTGATGGGCACTATTGCAAACATGCCCACAAGACACTCTTTGGATGCTTTGTGGATTTTGTGCATTTAAATAATAAAACAAGTCATGCAAAAATGTCTGTTATTGAACATAAAGGAGTTTGAAGGTAGAACAAACCCAATGAACTAATGTATCAATATTGGATTGATGATTTTGCTACAATAAAACAATTTGACAGTTTATTATCTTCTTACTAGCAACAATATGTTGGTTAGGCAAAATGTTGACATAAATTACACTTGCGTGACATCAAAATTGAAATAACTGCATATGTTTCATAACATTAACTAAGGTGTTTAGTACCTTAGTTAAAGCATTACGTTTTTGTTAAGACAATTATACTGAAAGGTGTTTTATTTTTATCAACCTCATAGATGAATGGAGTTGTATAACATAGTTTATAAACCTTACGACAGTGGTTACAAGTTATAAGGCTGCCAGGCCCAAGATAAATCTAAAGGGATGATAAAGTGATAATAAGGGGCTCTAAAAATCCTTACAATTGAGCAACATGAGACGCATTTATTTATCATTTGTCACAAAATGATTGTATCTTAGTATTTGTGAGGAGGTATATGAAATGATAATGATGAGGATAATGACTATTATCAGTGTTAATATTATAAGTGGCCAAAAACATAACTCATTATGTTATACATCAAATAATCTGCAGTGATGACACTATAGTCCAAACATATCGTTGGCAAAAGAACCCATTTCAAAATAAAATCCATACTCAAGTGAAGTAGCTTTAGTAGAGTACTTGAGTTAAGCTAATGCTACTTTCCACCACTGAAACCAGTCACACATCACGTGCATGAGATGAGTAAAGATTATTTCTGAACATTGCTACATTTTATCGACTTTAATGCTGATTTAGTTCCGAGTTTTGTCGGTGTTTAGTTTCATAGTGGCCCTGAATGGAGCAAAGCCTGTAGAGCAGGAGGTGTTCAGTCAGCAGGTTGTTGCTGCAGAGACAGACTACAAGGCGGACTTTAGGCTACTTTACATAGACAGGACGCCACTACAGATACAGTTCACCCTGCTCTCAGACTGAGATACAGGTGCCATGTCTTCCCCCGGAGCCACCTCCAGCTCTCTGAGCAGCCTGGCGCCCAAAAGGAAGACCAAGAAGAAGCATTTCGTGCAGCAGAAAGTGAAGGTTTTCCGAGCCAGTGACCCCGTGCTGAGCGTGCTGATGTGGGGCGTCAATCACTCGGTATGTAGCCTACGTGGGTTTTTTAAATAATTTTAAAATATGTGTGAATATGTGTTGATTCACTCTTCATCCATTGATCATGCGCAGATTAACGACCTGAGCCACGTGCCTGTACCTGTCATGCTGCTCCCAGACGACTTCAAAGCCAGCACCAAGATCAAAGTCAGCAACCACCTCTTCAACAAGTACTGTGCTCCACCCAAATCTGTCCGTCTCATTGTAGGAACCTTCATCCTGCTTCCTCTGATTTGCACAGATTTATTTGGGCCCCTGATTTATATGCTGGCCTGTGCTTAAAGGAAATCGCAGTCCTCCCTTTAGAGAACAACAATGCTTTTACTGCAGTAACAATAACTTAAACACTGTTACAGCCATTATTACTTACAATAACTGCCCAAACAATATGATAATGTTGCTTGGCTGGGGGATGGTGCCAAGCAATGTCTGTCAATGTAATGTAAAATAATGAAAGTGTACACCAGCTTTGGGAATGCATTTTTCTTTTATTTACATATTTAAGACAAAACTTTGTTTAATGAAACCCCTCAGATCATGTTGCACTGGCAGAGGATGAGCAATAATAAGAGAAAGTATAACCACAAAAAGGCTTTTTTTAAATGGGAACTATATGAAAGCTGTGCTATACACTGCCTCTAGGTTCAGTTTCTATACTAATAGAGTGTAGAAAACTTGAGGCTTTCAATAATCCCTTAATCCATCCAGGAATCCAGGTTGTGTAAAGACTTATAAACAGAAGTGGGGAGAACAACACACTATCTTTTCTCAAGCTAAAAATTACTGTTACCTTGGTGAGATTAGTTCAAGTGTGTTTCATGGTGCTTGATGTAGAAAACACTTAAGTGAAACAGCAGGGCATAAAGAGATTTAAGTCAAATAGTTTGATAGTAACCCATGATGATTTCAATTTGGACAATCGAAAAAACAGCATATTGTAGCTTTTAGTGGTATTATATATACTACAAAGATACACTATTTGTGTTAAATAATGAACACAATTTGAATTGGTTACCGTCTTTGTTTGGATCAAATTCATTTTGTAAGAGAATGTCAGTCAAGCATAAGCTGAAATGTAATCATGTTACATTTGGGAACAGAAATAACACATTAGAAAAAAATGTATTCAAAAAATATGTCTTTTATGGAAACATTGCATCTGTTGTGAAGCTCCCAGTCAACAACAGTTGCTAATGATATGCTGAGTGAAGAATGCCGCAGCAGCAAAGTATATCAATCTGCATTGAATCCTTTTATGTTTTTCTTTCAGAGAGAATCTTCCAGGACAGTTCAAATTTAAAGACTACTGCCCGCAGGTGTTCAGAAACCTGCGAGAGCGCTTCGGTATAGAGGACCAAGATTATCAGGTAAAGCTTCAAATTCAATGCAAATCAGCACTGGATTGTGCGAACAAAAAACCATGGACAGAAAAAACAACACCTTCCCTAACAAGATCTAACTATATGGAAAATACAGACACAGTATTTCATGAACACTGAGCATAAAGGTTTTTCAGTGTGTGTTTTCTTAAAAAACAGACAATTTGCTGCATCAATTGAGCTGCTCCCTTCTAAATTTGCATTCCTTTGTGTGATATTTGCATGTGCCAGGTGGCAGACAGAGTCGTCGTCTGCTCCGCGCACATTTGCTTAGCCCACAATTGCTATGTGAGGCATACTGTATGTGCGCTTTAATAAATGTGCTGATAAATGCTTAGGTAACACTTTCTACAAAGACCATATCTATAATGTATCACTAGGGCAGTCTTAGTAATGCATGCATAATAATTCATGACTACTCTAACACAGTTAAAAGTCTCTGATGCAGTATATCAACAGCAATACAATATTATAAATGTGTCTTATTGATTATAAATTAAAGTGTCTTATGGATGCTAATGACTCGTTCTAAACTAGAGGTTGACTGATGGGGCTTATAATGTTATGACTATTTATACCGACCTATGCACACCCCAGTACTCAACTCATAGTCTGCTTTAGTACAGTATCAGAAGTGATCGTTGTATATGTACTGTACAGATGTATTGGTGCATCTATAATAATGTTTCATCAGAAAGTCATAATAGCTGGTGGTAAATAAAGTGAGACGCTTTTGCATGCATTTAATTTCATTAAATAATCTATGCAGAATTATAAGTGATTAGCGTCATCATAATCAATGATTGACCGATGACTATGAGGCTTATAGTTCCTTTTAAGTCTCATCAATAATGTTTAATGAATGCACTCTAGGTGTGGTCTTCATAGAAGTGTTTTTTCTTCACATTTGTAAAGTGATGCAGCAGATGTCTTGTTACAAAGTGTGCATAAACGCAAAATGCTTTCAAAGTTATAGTATGATAACAATAACATGAGTATGCCTTGTATCTTAAAATGTATGTTTGCTTCATAAATAGTGTTTCAGTGTAAAAACGGTTGTAAAACAGGACACTGGTGTAATGGAAGTGAAGGTTTTACTTGGCAGATGTATTGTTCGTTTCATCTCTCATGTTGCCATCCTCTCTCTCACCAACAGGTGTCTCTGGCCCGCAGTCCTCCACTAAAAGACGAGGAGGGGCAACGCGTGGAGCTGCTGCTGACATCATACGACCACACATTGATAATAAAAGAAATCTCCAGTGAGGAGGTGGAAGAAATTCACAACATCCTCTCTGAGTATCACCAGGTAGGATTAGGGGGGGGGGCGGGAGCTTATATGGTAGGAGGTTTCCTTTCACAGTGAGAAAAACATCATCCTATAGATCTACATTCTAGTTTGTGACTAGTCAGTATAATCTGAGGAAACATTTCATTAGTCACATATTTTTCCACTCCTTTGAATACCAGGAGCAAATGTGCTCTTTCTGTGATAACCCTGGTTGCCATGGTAAAGGTCTTTACAACATCAAAGCAATAGGACGAGCATTTGAATTTCAAACGGAGAGTTTTTTGACTAGCAGTAATGATAAATGACCAGCGCTTTCATTTCAATTTGAGTTGATAAAGATATAAGCAAACACATGCTTTCATGACTGTCTGCTTCTACTGGCCTTCATAATGAGAGATAAAAATGATAAACAACACATTTAACAGGAAATTATATTTGACATTACATTTTGGCTTAAAGAACTCTCAACATTTGAGTTCTGCTTATGGACTTGGTTATAGTTAAGTAATGGTTCCTTTAGTTTGTTGTGGATATTTTAAACTCGTCAATACTGTAAAGATGTACAATGAGAGTAATCAATAATAAACTGGTGAAAGCAGGCAGCGTTGTCTTTTAAGATCTTTATTCGAGGCGCCTCGAAGGTACATGTCTCACAGAGTATAGAGTAGTCTGCAGGAGTGCACACAGGGTATAATGTGTGTGTGTGTGTGTTTTATAGAGGACTGATTGCTGTGCAGGAAGTAAAAGATAAGACAACTACAGAAAACTATTATCTTACAATCCTCCCTTAGGGAGGGCCGGATTCTTCAGGTACGACCTTGGCGGGATGCTCCCTTGTGGTTCAACAGGTTGAGTTGCTCCAATACAATTTCTAAGCATAATATAATCATTTGGCTTTACCATATAAAGTAACATAAGAAATTGCCACTACATTCCCCCCTTTTGATCATATTTGATCAATCAAGAAAAGAAAACAAATGACAGGATAGACTGATATAACACATCAATGAATACACTCCATTGCTGGTTTAAGTAAACACATCATAAACATATCATGGAAAGTGGCTGTTTTTGTGGAGGACAGACTCCATATGTAGAAAGCAAAAGAATACTGAAAAGAGGGAATGGCAATTTTACACACAATTTTACAGTTCAGTGTCTGACTCTTCAGTGTCGGAATCAGTGGGGGCTGAATCTGGGTTGGTCATAACTTTGTCAATGGTTTGAGGTAGAGCGGTGTATTGTACGAATGTAGAGGAGATAATACTAGAAAAACATTTCTTCATGAGGGGACTACACAGCATGTACAATAGAGGAGCAAAGCTATGATGGTGAGGAGTGGCGTGACTATTCTGGCCAGCCAACCTTCCCACCCTCCCGATGTGAGCCAGGACCACCAGTCCCAGCCTATAGGGTCGTAGTCCACATCGTCAGCCTTCATGTCTGCCAGAAGTGCGTTAAGGTGTTGTATGGTGTCATGTTCTCTGATATGTCTGGAATGTATGTGCAACAAGAGTCTCCAATAACGTGACATAGGCCCCCCCTTGAGGCAAACAGGTTATCTAGAGCAAATTGATGTTGCGTTAGCATATTTCTAGTTGCTACCATAAACGGATTCAGTGCCTGAAAACCTTGAGTAACTTCGAAAGTGAGGTTTTCCAATCGTGTGTGTATTTTGTCTATATTATGAGCGTTATTCACGGAGCCCCACCAGGGGAACGCCCCGCTGAAACCCTTCTCGCCGTGAGATGTCATTGAAGCCCTCTTAGCCCTATGGTGGTCGGGATGTCTGAATTCTGGATAGTGGTGTGTAGTATGCATTAATGAGTCGAGAACGGTGATTGCTGGAGTCAAATCCACTAAGGTGCACGTGCCCGTCCAAAAGGGTGCTAAGACTTGATACAACTTGTTTCCCCACAGCCACACATAGTCTTGCGGAGCCCCTGCCCCAGCATCGGTAGGCCATGCTAGAAGAGAGGTATGCGTGACATTAGGGAATGCTTGGGACAAATTGATTCTATCGGGAAATCCTTTTACTAGACAGTCTTTGAGATTGAATTTTTCAGCGCTGCATGTGTTTTTTATGATACGAGTACAACCCGTGGTTGTGCCAAGGTGTAAGCCTATGCGGTTTTTCCTTCTACTAATGCAGACACTATGGGTAAGGTTTTCTAGACGGCTGGGGTGAATGCGTGCCACCGGGTCGTACAATTCGAAGGAGTTAGTCATCATCTCGGTGGAGTTTATTGCGCGCAGTGGGGCGTTCGCCATGTGCTCACATGGTGCTAGTGTAACTGCCATCTATTACATAGCAGATGTAGCCGTCTGCCCGCCCCAGCTTCCTAGGGTTGGGGCAAGGGAAGTAGTTACACGGGTCTAACTGCACTGTGCTATTTTCCTCTTCTCCCAGAGTAATGTTACCAATCCCTGCTTTGATAAGCCCCTTTGACCATACGGGTCTCCCGGATTCCCCAACGTACCTTTTTGCTACTTTGACTTTGATTAGAGGGTTGTGTACTAACCATGGATACATGAAGTATAGGATTATGGCAAACACAAAACCCATAAGGAATATGCAAAGGATCCACTCTACTAGTGTCCAGACCCTCCAACAGTTTCTGCATTTCTTACGGTTGCGTTGTCGTCTTTCCAGGTGGGCGTTAGCCAATTCTTGTCCGAGGGGTTCCATCTTCAATCACTCGCCAGCGATCAGGCACAAAGTTTATGTTGGTGTCGTCCTCTGCTTCGTGGATGTGTCTAGTCTGACTGAGCCCGTGCCTTCATGACCATGTCAATTAAACCCCACACCATGATGGCACAGACGAGGAACCAGAGGCATATGAAAAAGCACAGCTGGCCGTCGCCCATGAGTCTTGTGTGTGGTACTAGGGTGTATGTGCTGCGTGTGTGGTGCTGGTGGTGACTTGGCACGTCACTTGTCGTCGTCTGTTTCTACTGGACCGGCTAGACTGGGGCGGAGATGACAGCTTTGCAGTGGCTGGCGTGGACCCACGTGGCTCTCTCGGCGACCTTGACCGCTGTCTGGGTGACAAGAAGCACCTGGTAGGGACCTTGCCAACGGCTGGATCTCCAGCTCTTTCTCCGGAAGTCCTTGACCAGCACGAAGTCGCCTGGTTGGATACGGTGGAGTGGACCAGTAGCAGGGGTAGGTAGAGCTGCCGCTACCTGGCGTCTGATATCTGCTAAATTGGATGACAGGTTAACACAATATGACAACATAGCATCCTCACACAAAGTTGTGGAGGGGAGAGGACATCCTGGAGCCTTGATCCCAATCTGTGGAGGAGCTGCAAAAAGGATCTCAAACGGGCTGAGTTGACTCCGTGTTCGTTTCCGCATCCTCATGTACATCAGCACAATGGGCAGGGCTTGTGTCCAGGATAAACCTGTGTCTGCGCAGCATTTTGCTAGCTTGTTTTTGATTGTACCGTTCTCTCTTTCCACCGCACCACCACTCTGTGGATGGTAAGCACAATGCTTTCTGATGTCCATGCCAAGGTATTCTCCTATCTGTGCAATGGCCTCATTAGCAAAATGTGAACCATTGTCGCTAGAGATCTTGCTTGGTATCCCCCATCTAGCAATAATTTCCCTTAGTAAAGCTTTAGCCACAGCATTTGCTGTCTGTGCGTTTACCGGAAATGCTTCAACCCATTTGGACCACATGTCAACCATTACAAGACAGTGTTTCTTACCCTCGGATGGACTAAGTTCAATGAAATCCAGCATTAGGTGCTCAAATGGTCTAGTTGGGGGTGGGTGTGCACCTGTTCCCGTAACCTTTACCGGTCTACCAAAATGTTGCGTAATGCAAATTAAGCATGCTTCACAATGCTTTTGAGCTGTTACTGTGAATCCCCCCTTTTGATACATGATCCAACTCATGTGTCAATTTAGCAAAATGTGAGAAAAAATGCCTCGGGAGACATGGATTGGAATTTGGACCAACCCAGATGCTGAAGGTGGGGTCAAAGGTAGCACCAGCAGTTTTCCACTGTGCTTTTTCTGTTGGTGGAGCTAACTGCTGCATGGCAGTTAGTGACGACATATTGTCAGTGATGGAGGAAACAGGGATGTTAACAAACGAGTGTGCGTGTGGTGCGAGAGGAATCAGGGCGGCTGCCTTTGCAGCTGAGACAGCAGCAGCATTTCCTAATGAAACGGGGTCGGTGTTGCTGGTGTGTGCAGCACATTTACATACTGCGGCCTCAGACGGGAGCAGAATGGCGTCCAATAAGCCTGCAACTAGGAGATGGTTAAGCACTGGCTTACCGTCAGATTTCAGGAATTGTCTACACTTCCAGATAGCCCCAAAATCGTGTACTACCCCGAAGGCATAACGTGAGTCAGTGTAGATAGTTACAGATTTGCCTTTCGCCAAAGTGCAGGCCTCAGTCAGTGCTATGAGCTCTGCTGCTTGTGCTGAGAGGTGGCATGGGAGCGGTCCGGAACAGAGGACAGCAGAATCTGAAACAACAGAGAAACCCACCCGATTAGTGCCCACAGGGTCGCGAGAGGCAGACCCATCAACATACAAAACGAGGTCAGGGTTGGTCAGGGGTACATCTTTTAAGTCAAGTCTGGGAGTACATACAATAAGAAGCTCGGCAACACAGTCGTGTTCGTCACCGTCTTCTGGGAGAGGCATAAGAGATGCTGGGTTCAGAGTGGTACAGCGTTTGACTTCAACATTAGGCATGTCTAGCAGGCATGTGTGATACCTAAGATAACGTGCAGCAGAGAGGTGTGATGTTCTCTGTTCACAGAGAATGAGAGAAACAGCATGTGGAACCAACAGTGTTAAAGGTGCATAACCTACAATGTCACGTGAAGAGTTGAGAGCTTTTTCAGCTGCAGCAACTGCACAGAGACATTTAGGCAGGCCAGCAGCTACAGGGTCCAGCTTGGAGGAAAAATAGGCAACAGGCCTCTTTTTTCACCCATGATCTTGAAGGAGAACTGAGGTCATACACCCATTGCGTTCATCTACTGCCTGTGTAAAAGGCTTGGTAGGATCAGGCAGACCTAGCGTCGGCGGGGATTGGAGAGCCAGCTTCATGTTAATGAAGGCTTCGTCGGCTTCCGGCGTCCATATAAGGCGATCCGCAGGTTTCAAACCGGTGACATGCGTGATTGTACGGAGTGGCTGTTTGAGCGGAGAATAGTTAGGAATGAATGACCTGCAGTATGAACACATACCCAAAAATGACATCATCTGTCGCTTAGTGACAGGTTTTGGCAGAGCAGCCAATGATGCAATACGCTTATCTGAAAGCGTGTTTCCCTCTCCTGAAATGATGTGACCCAGAAATGTAACTGTCTTTTGCACATACTGAAGTTTAGACAAACTGGCCTTGTGGCCCTCAGCTGCGAGGTGTTGTAACAAGGAGATGGTATCAGCTTCACACTGTTCTGCTGTGGGTGCGCAAATCATGAGGTCATCAACATATTGTATGAGAGCGGTGCCTTTGGAAACTTGTAGAGAGGCCAAACTTGTACATAATGCTTGGTTGTACACAGTGGGAGATTCGCAGTAGCCTTGACACAAACGTGTGAATGTGTATGGCTTACCCTCATATTCAAATGCGAACCAAAATTGACTGTCTTTGTGTACAGGGACACTGAAAAATGCATTTGAGAGGTCTACAACAGTGAAAAAGGCTGCAGAGGCTGGAACCTGAGAGAGAATGAGATAAGGATTTGGAACGAGCGGCGCACGTGCATGTACGGCTTCATTTACAGCTCGTAAATCCTGCACAAATCTCCATTCGTCAGGAGGTTTGTCCCGGATCTTTTTAACAGGAAACACTGGAGTGCGTACCGGAGAATCATTACATGGAACAATGACCCCTTGTTTAAGCAGAGAGGTAAAAACTGTCCGGATGCCATCAACAGCTTCACGCTTTAATGGGTACTGGGGTTGGTTTGGGCGGTAGGTAGACTTTGGGGTGATAACAATAGGTTCGGCAGAACGGATTAGACCAACATCATATTTGTGAGTGCCCAGAGTGTCGGAGGCACATCTTTTAGCGCGGCAGGAAGCTCAGAAATATGAAAGTAACCTGAAAACACAGGCTCCCCTGGGCCTGGCACAGGGTTAACAGAATCATCCCCAATCAGAGCCAGAGTACGCAGCGCGTGTACATTACAGTTGACATCGTACTTAAACACATCATGTGGCATAGAGTACATGATTTGAGGTGTGTGTGTGGCTGTCCAATCAGTAATTGATTCCCAATCTTTAACGAATGGACCCAAATCCCTCCATTTATCAGTGGGGCCCCTTGCTAGTGAAATGTGTGGGACCGCCCCTGGGATTTGATACAGCTGGTGTTGTGCGGGTGTGAGTGTGACAGAAATAGCGCTGCGCAGCGAGCTCCAATACATCGTTTTAAGCATGATTTCATCATTCACACATTCCAACAGAAACTGTTCATCATAGTATTTGCATTTATCATCAGAAACACTAGCAGTGCAATGCAAATGAGGAGCTTCCATAAACACAGCCAGTGAGGAGACACGCTGACGGGCCAAACGCAACAGTTTCTGAGAATCAGGAAATGTTGCCAGCCACTGATACACATACAACAATTCTTCGTCAAATGCGAGTTTTTGGACCATCATAGGAGATGGTCGTCTGACCTTTAGACCCTCATTTGTAGAAATGAGATCAAGGCCAAACCAGAGGATCAGATCTCTGCCCAATAAATGTATAGGGCAGACAGATGACAGAAGAAAACTGTGTTTTACTGATGTGGGAAATGGATGGCTGGCATCACCGTTATCTCTACACTGAATTGGTACAGAAAACTTCTCCTTTACAGTCACACCAGCAGCTCCTATTGAGTGGATAAATCTACCACTAAATTTACAATTTGGCAAATCTGCCAGTTTTACCACAGAATATGTAGCCCCAGAATCAACCAAAAATGTAACATCAACACCCATGATAGCCAGAGTTCGTGTGGGAAATGTCTTAAATGCTGTTTCAGTGTCATATTTCAAATATGTACCCTCTTTAACCACAGGCATGTTTTCTAATTTTTCTAATGTATCAATAGCTTGCACGATGTGTGTGTGTGTGGCACTTCCCTGTTTTGATGCTGCAGGCAGAGGTCCCGTCTCACTCGACCGAATTCCCTCCTCTTCCTCCACCTCCTCCCGCGGACGATGTCAGTTTGAAGAATTGTCATTGTTTTGAGCAGATTGAGTGTCTTTCTTTTGGGTGTTCTTCGGACATTCAGCGATAAAGTGACCCATTTCACCGCAGTTGAAACAAGCACCATTATTGCCAGTGTAGTTGCCTCCTCGTCCTCTGCCTTTTCCTCTGAAACCTCCACTGCCTCGTAGGCCTACACCTCCCCTGCCTCTTTGGCCCCCCCTGCCACGGCCGTCTCCTTGGGGTTGGTGTGACCAGGCAGTTGTAACGGCTTGGACCATGGTCAGTTGGGCCTTGTCTTTTCGGTCGCGGCGTTTCTTGGCGTTTTTCTTCTTTCTCTATGATTTTTTTTAAGGTGTTCGGGCTGAGTTGTGTCCCCGTTTTGGGTGGTGTAGATGGAGATGCCCGAACAGGTGGAACTGCCTCTGCTGGATCCCCACCCATGGCACTGGCGTCCAGATGGTTTGGGTCTCGATACGCCAGGGGAGGTGGATGGACCTGAGGGTGGAACGGAAATCCGTGGTCGAGGAGAGGGTCCCTCGTACCTGTAAGAGACGGATACAGAGAAGTGGATGTCTGGTGGAATGGATTGTGTTATTTCGGACAACATTTATTTTCCCTTTTTCCTTCACTTTCATCATCCACCTTTATTTTCTTTATTGCCGAGGCCAACTGCCTCCTTTCACGGCATTCTGCTTCACCCTCCCAGTATTTTAACCACTTTCTGTGACTTTCTATCTTTTCCAACTCTTTTACTTTAATTGTACTCTTCTTTCTCATTCCATCTTCACACTCTTGTAATTTGTCCTTTAGGTCTTTGATTTTTTGTTTACTCAAAGATCCTCCCTTTGGAAATCCGAACATTTCCGTCCATATATTTAATTTAGACAGACTGCTTTCACCATATTTTGCTCGCATGACATCTAAAATTGGGCCCTCAGGAGGCTCTGCCCCCTTACTTTGCTTTGTCCCCATGGAGAAAGTCTTTAAGTGTTACCAAAACACCCCGTGTTACCAAAACACTATTTTTCACCCGTCGGTGATGTGATATTTGTTCCTCAGTACAAATCACACAAAAACTGATCGTAAAACCTTTTACGACGGATATACCAAATATCCTACGGATATACCAAATATCCTACTTTTGAGCAACCCGCTTAATAAATGTCATGGAGGTTAATTACGTTTTACTTTTAAACAATTAGAAATTGTACATCTCACCAGATATTTTAGAGGAATTGAGTTCGTTGGATCTCGTGAAGTCAATCAGTTTCACTCAGGCGCTGGTCCTCTCGTCCCGTAACACTTTCTGTCGAGGTAGAGGAGAATCCGAGGATCCCGGCGGCCAACCACCAGCGTACCTGGGTGTCCCCGACGGAGCTTTCAGAGATCCCACTCTTCTGACACCAATTTGTTGTGGATATTTTAAACTCGTCAATACTGTAAAGATGTACAATGAGAGTAATCAATAATAAACTGGTGAAAGCAGGCAGCGTTGTCTTTTAAGATCTTTATTCGAGGCGCCTCGAAGGTACATGTCTCACAGAGTATAGAGTAGTCTGCAGGAGTGCACACAGGGTATAATGTGTGTGTGTGTGTGTTTTATAGAGGACTGATTGCTGTGCAGGAAGTAAAAGATAAGACAACTACAGAAAACTATTATCTTACAATCCTCCCTTAGGGAGGGCCGGATTCTTCAGGTACGACCTTGGCGGGATGCTCCCTTGTGGTTCAACAGGTTGAGTTGCTCCAATACAATTTCTAAGCATAATATAATCATTTGGCTTTACCATATAAAGTAACATAAGAAATTGCCACTACAAGTTTTATTCCAAAAGACCCTTGTTTGTAAAAAGAAGTCCAGTTTTACTGAAGTCTATAAGAAAAAGAACCTGCTTCTCACTTCATTTGTTACCTCAGCAAACATATTCCTGACAAGTGCATGTTCTCACTTGCTAGTTTCAAGGCTTTTTTAATGCAACGTGATGTCTATTTTGTAAAAAACTGGAAAAAACAGTACATGCTTTTTAGGGCATGACTACCTTGTTATTGACAGGTCTCTACCACCGAGCTGTCTGTTTTTTTGTCTTAAAACTATAGGGCTGTCAGTCGATTAAAATAGTTAATCGCGATTAATCGCAAATTAATCGCACATTTTTCTTCTGTTCTAAATGTAACTTAGAGGAATATTTTTCAAGTTTTTAATACTCTTATCAACATATGAGTGGACAAATATGCTTTATGCTAATGTTTATTATCATTTGAACAATTACAAATATTCTCATGAATATTAAATACAACAACCTCTGAACATTACAAATATTCGCTTCAATTCAACCTGGGGGGTATACTACGAAGCAGGATTTTCGCTTAGCCGGCTAACTTCAGGGAAAACTCGGGGTTTCTGGTCCTACGAAGCTGGTTCTCTTTTTAGCAGGCTAGATCTCCATGGTAACTTATGCTGTGCGGCTAACCTGCCCCGGAGCAGTCATATTACAGGAGAAAGGAAATACAGAAAAGCTGCCGTTGGAGGAAAGACGGCCGGCAAAAATCACCGACTGTGTGAACGTGAACATTAATAGAATATCACCTTCCATCTTCAGAGCGATCTGACTATTATAACATTAGCGTTAACAAAGCTTACTTAAATATCTGCCACAATATAAGTAACCGGATCAGTAACATTAAGTACAGTCCGCGAAATATCACATCATGTATCATATATTTCCTTATCTGAATCAGCTGAGCCGTATCTGGCCGTGCAACACTTACAGTGTCACATACTGTATGCAGAAGTATGTGTGGAAATGTCGATCCTCTATTTTAATTTAAACAGCTCCTTATATCCGTTAGCGCAGCTAGCTAGCACTAGATGCTAACAACAATAATACACGTAAGGTCTCTCTCTCGCTCGCTCGCACCACACATACACACACCCTCGACCCTCGCAATGGCCATTCGGTGCCTGCCGGTGAGCGTGGAAGTGTGGTCTGCCACAAGCGGGAAGCAGGAGCGGGGCTGTCAGCATCAGCTTGTAGATGGTATTTTAAACTCGATGCGCTCTGAAACTATGGCGCGGCCGAGGAAAAAAAATACACATGCGTTAATCGCGTTCAAATAATTAGTGGCGTTAATTTGAGTTTGCGTTAACACGTTATTAACGCGTTAACTTGACAGCCCTACTTTAAACCTTTCGCAGTGTAATCAAAAATGGTTGTTCAATGTTTCATTGTAGGCTACATTGCTCCAGCGTCCTGTGTCACTGCTGGTTCCAAAAATAAACAAGATGGCAATGGCCAAAATAACAAAATCAAGGCTTCAATACAATAGTCGACAAAGTCCAAATTATGTGTGACATTACAGTGACTCTGACAACACCTTATTTACAGTCTATTGTTGCTATTGTGGTGACTCTAGTTAACCATAATTCCCTTTTGGGTCACAGTTCCTACATGGACCTGGTTTAGCGTAACACCGGAGATATAGGTTGCCAAGCTAGAGCTAGCAACGCACTCTAACTTGACTCTCCTCACTGAGTACATGTCTGATACTACTATTGCTTGATGGAAAATAAAGCGTGGAAATCCCTTCTAAATACTCCGCCTCCGACTCCTTCTTACCGGCACTACACTGGTGACCCTGAGTTTTTCGAGATAGTTTCAGAAAAATTTTTGAACATGGCTGAACGAGATGTTTTCGTTAAGCTGCCAGAGTTTTGGGAGCATGCCGCGGAGGCATGGTTTGCACACGTGGAGGCTCACTTCGCTTGCAAGCATCTCCACGACGAAGATTTGAGATATTACCACGTGGTGGCTTCGCTGGGGGTTTCTACTTCAGCCAGCTTAGTGGGTTTCATCGCAGCACCCCCACGCCTCGGCAAATACGAGGCTATCAAGGCTTTTCACCTGAAGACAGTTGGTTTATCGACGAGAGAAAGAGCCCGCCAAATTATGGACATTCAGGGCTACCCGAATGATACATTCTGGGCCTGGATTATGCTCGTATGGCGGCGGACCAGGTCACCGACTCCGGCGTCCAGAGTCTGAAGACAGAGAGCGCTGGGCTGCGCCTGGAGGACGTGGTGTTCGGCGACGCGGGCATCACCCTTCTGTGCGACGTCTCTACGGGCCTGTCACGACCGGTCGTCCCCGCCAACTGGAGGCGTCCTGTTTTCGAGGCGGTTCACGGCTTGTCTCATCCTGGCGTTAAACCTTCGGTGCGCTTGGTGGCCGCGAAGTTTGTCTGGCATGGGCTGAAAAAGGATGTAAGAGCTTGGGCTGGGGGGTGCGTGGCTTGTCAACGCGCTAAGGTGCACCGCCACACGAAGGCCCCTTTGGAGCGGTTCCTAGTGCCAGAGAGGGTTCCTAGTGCCGCACGGACTTTGTTTATCTGTGAATTCTGGGGGGGCTTGTGTGGTGACTCTAGTTAACCATAATTCACTTTTGGGTCACAGTTCCTACTAGGGCTGGGCGATATGGTCTCTAAATTATATCGCGATATTTACTGACTATATCGCGATACACAATATATATCGCGATATTCTGAAATTTCCTCTAACAACACTTTTTTTATTTTTATTTAACCCCTTGATGTTTACAGTTTACATTATGATTCTAGTAGTCCCTGCAACATATGTCTGCATTAAACCATTGTTATTTATTCTGTCTTCATTAGTGGTTTCTATTAAAGCGATTTTAACCAACACACAAAAAAAAAAAACTTAGAAAAAAGGGAATGTAAAATAATGAGACAAATGTGCGGTCGATCATAAAGTTGAGTTGAACAGTATTTATTCAATACATATTAAAATAAATGTAGGCCTACCCTACATACATACTGTTGCCTATTTCTATGGGCAAAAACAGAGCTCAATGAAAAAGCGCAGAAACCCTTATACATATCAAAACATATTGAAAGTGCAATAATAAAGTAAAGTCACTGTCACTGGACATTTTTATGTAACATAAATAAAAGGACTTTTTAGACATTTTAAGTGCATCTTTTCTTTTAAATCAACAAACCAGTGCATGATGTCAAACTGGTTTGGTCAAAAACTATATACAAAAAAATAGCTGCATTTTGTGCAAGATTGTGCCATGTCTGCAGTCAGTACTAACTGCTTATCTACAGGTTTTGTGCCAAAAACACAAGTCTATCAACTGTGTCGGGTTTGAGAGATGCTCGATGGCATGTAACTATATTCCCACATGTACTGAATAATCGTTCCGATGGAGAACTGGTGGCGGGCATACACAGATACGTTTTTGCCACTTTTTTCAAGTTTGGGAACATTTCCTCATGGGTCTTCCACCACTGCAGGGGATCTAATTCACTGTCAGCATCGACAGATTGATAGTAGGCAGACAACTCTGTTTCAATCCGCTCTCTATGTGATGATGTGGCAGAGGATGTTGTTGCCCTTTTGAAGAAGCTTCCAAGGGTTTTCTTTTTTGGTGGCTCTGATACTGCTGTTGCTTGATGTTGTGAAGCAGATGACTCAGCTGTACCCTGGTCAGACTCAGACAGCATTGCCTCCATCTCTGATATGGCTCTGCACTTGGTTTCCTCTAGCTTGTCTTCCGCTATGTATCTTGTTTTGAACCTGGGATCCACTAAGCCAGCCATGTCCAGCAGGTCGTTGGTGGCAGGGTCATCAAATTTCTCCCTCAGATAGTCCAGGATGGAGACTTTGATGGACTGAGTAAGTGCAGTGTCATCATCCTGAATTGCCAAGATGCTGGAGTGGAAGAGATGAAGCACAGGCTTTACATAAGACACTGTAACATAGTCTTCCCCTGATAACACGTCGGTGAATTCCAGGAGGGGTTTTAGGGCCTTGAGCACTGACTCAAGGACTTCCAGGTCTTGCCAGGTCAGAACCAGATGCCTTGTTTTTTTGTCTGCGGCCAAGACTTGTGAGATAGCTCGCTCCTGCTCCAGCACTCGCTCAATCATTTTGGCTCGGGAGCCCCACCTGGTAGGAGACTCACTGATCAGCTGGTGTGCATGTAAGTTTAGCTCTTGCTGTGCTGTTCCAAGATCTCTCCTCTTTTTCCAGCTGAATGAGAAACTGCTCACTACCTTCTTGCAAACACCAACAGCACGATCGATGCGGGAGTCTTTCATGCTTCTCTCTGACAATATAGACAAAGAAACAGAAATCCAACAATTCAGTCAATCAGCGTGGAGTTGGCACCCATAATATTTTTGGCAAATATTTTTTAAATACAGCACAGTGCAAAAGTCATAGGCACATGTAATAACAAAAAAGTTAACTGAGAAAGCATAACAAAATTATTAAATAAATGGTTACAAAATATCACAAATAATTACCTTGACTGAGTAGGTTTATCTACTGACACTAATACAGAAAGAAAAAACCTTTGCAGAGTAATGTTTTTACTAATCAGTCCTAAATCTTAGTCCGATTTTAAATCAACCTAGGCCAAATAGTGTGTGGTTGCATCATGTATATGAATTGCACAAAACGTTATGAAGTATTCTTAGTGTTTACTAGCAGGCTGTTGTAACATCGCTGATATTAAAAAAATAAAAGAGGCAGACAGATAGCCTACTCACCAATTGCGAGGTGCAGCCGGTGGCCAAAACATTGCAGTCTTTTCCACTTATTGAGGCTCACAGCTTTGACGATGTTACTCCCGTTATCTGTGGTGATACACACCTGACGAGCCTCTGGTAAATTCCATGATAGGAGAGCCTCTTGTAAACCTTGCGCTATTATCTCGCCTGTGTGATCCTCCGGAAAAAAGGACGTTTGGAGGCATGCAGCCTTCAACTCCCAGTTGTCGACGTAATGAACGGTCAAGCGGAGATATGGCTCACAGGTTCTACTGGACCACAAATCTGTAGTCGTAGAGAAGTGGGTCACATTTTCAAGCTGGTTTGTCACTTTTTCTCTCACTTCAACGTACAAGGCTGGCAGAGCTTTCTCCGCAAAATATTTTCGACCAGGCAAGTTATACTTTGGGTCAAGTGTCTTCACGAGTTTTTGAAAACCCGGCTTTTCTACCACACTGACTGGGGCCATGTCTTTGGCAATGTATTGAGTCACTGCAGCCGTGATTTCTATCCATTTTGAACTTTTTTTGTCATACGGGACTGATTTCGAAAAAGAAGAAGCCAGAGTCATTTGTATCCTGGCTGGTTGCTTAGGCGTTGCTTGTGTGGAACCAGATATTGACATTCTGAGTTTAACACACTCTTCATTTTGTAGTGGATGATGGATTTTTAGATGTTGGAACAAATTTGAGTTACTACTACCTTTGGCGGCAACGGATTTGCTGCATATTTTACAGATTACCGTTGTTTGAGAAACGTCATCCTTATGGTAACCAAACCACCGCCAAATTACGGACCCAGTGCTGTTCTTTTTTTGAACAAGTTCGTCAGCCTCGGCACCTCTATCTTCCATAGTCGTTCCGTTTTTTAAATTAACATGTTGTGCTAAGGTTTAAACCATTTAAACTAGCTAACCTTCGCTCTCCTCAAAACAAATGCCTCTCACTGTGCGTGTGTGTGCAAGTTGGGCGGGGCCTGCGTGTGTGCCTGCGTGTGTGACTGTGTCTATGAGGGAGAAAGGAAAGCTCACTTTCGCCGCGGCGGGAAACTGATTTGACAACGTAATACTCGATGTTCACGATGTGTTCATTTACGACATCGCATGTAGTGCAATCCACGATGTATCGTGTAAACTCGATATATCGCCCAGCCCTAGTTCCTACACGGACCTGGTTTAGCGTAACACCGGAGATATAGGTTGCCAAGCTAGAGCTAGCAACGCACTCTAACTTGACTCTCCTCACTGAGTACATGTCTGATACTACTATTGCTTGATGGAAAATAAAGCGTGGAAATCCCTTCTAAATACTCCGCCTCCGACTCCTTCTTACCGGCACTACACTATCCGTATTCTTCCTCTCTGCTTTTCTTGGTGTTTTTTTTGTTTCTTTTGCATGACTTGCACCTGTGTACAATGTAATTATCTGAAACCATTGGCAGGACTTTGCATTGCACAATATAAACAAAACAGTGGCACTCTCAAGTTTCCTGGGCTTCCAAACATTTCTTTATTGTCTTTTTTATTTACTTATCGCACTGTGTTGATGCATCCTTGATTTCCCCAAGATTCATTGTCTTTTCACTGCTGTTCCCTTGTAGCATATCGTCACGTGCCACGGCAGTACGCTGCTCCCTCAGTTCCTGGCCATGTACAGAATCACCGTGGAGAGCGAGGACACCTACCTGCTAGTAATGAGGAACATGTTCAGCCACAGACTGCACGTACACAGGAAGTACGACCTCAAGGTAAATCCTGGCTTAAACTGATGAGGATTCAGAAACTACTATCAGTATGGACTTTCTTTTGACACTGGCATTGTGGGCTGTTGAAGCATCTGTAGTCATTTTCAACTCAGCTCATTTTGCCACCTGACTGCTGAATGTTATGTAAAACACTGACTGACAATGGTCCTGTGATTGATTGAACAGAATTACAGTTTAAGAAGTTATGTGTGAATACTGTATAGTGTCTGTTGTATTTTGGCTCAATAGTTCACTTTTAGTGAATATGGGCGTCTTTTCTTTCCTCAGGGGTCCCAGGTGTCTCGTGAAGCAAGTTTTAAAGAGAAGGTGAGATCGAGAAAAGGTCGAATGATAAGCTCTAGTAAACTCCACATTCTTATAACCAGTATAGAAACCCCCAAGCTATGTATCATAGCTTAGGCTCAGAGAGAAAGTGCTGCAGGGATGATGTATTTTTGTAGGTCAACACAGAGGTCAGCATAGCACTGGTTGCCTAAACGGAAAGCCAGGTTTGTTTCGATTATTTCAAAATAACACTCTCCGGCAAACACAAGTGTATGATAATGACAAAAAAAAATATCAGCAAGATAATCTTCACAAATGAACACCACTTCATTTTCAAAGCATAATACCAAACTTATGTGTGTAACCAAACCCTCTACAATTGACAATGTAACATGACGTGGAAGATGCTTACTTAATTACAGTTTTTAAAACACTTTCCTGAAGCACTTTATCTCAAATCCTTATTTTACTGGCAGCATGGTGAGGGCTAAGGATGTATTAGCCCTCACCATAGGCTACTGATATTTCACCCACATGATATTTCCCCCACAATGGATTTGAACTTGCAGAAACTTCAGTCAGATAAAGGATCAATGAGTCAGGCCGTAAATAAATTGTTAACTAAACAACCACATTCTCTCGACCCCGGGGAAGGAGAAGGAGTAGAGGGTTAACAAGTGGCTGCTCTTTCGGTCGTTTTGTTAACAAGGGAGGGTTGGCATCCCACTCATTGCCAAATGCCTACAACGATGTTTATTATTGGCAGTCTGCTGAAGGAATGCAGTCAGGTTTGATTTAAATCATTAGCATAAGTGTTGTCTTGTTTAAAAACTGTCTGTTGATATCAATGCCACAGAGAGAAAAGGTAATGTATGACTCATATCAACCTGTTCTCTTTAATATAATTGAACACAGACTAATGAAAACAACTAAAAAGATTTTCTGGTCTTAGATTCTTTAAAAAAAGAGTACATCATTGATTTAATACTGCACTCACATAAAAAAAAAGGCTGAATCCTCAATTTCCCATAAAGTAGCTCCTTTCAGATATTGTCAACTCAACCGTTTTTTCAGGCTCGTTGGTATTTCTCCTGAAGATTAACCAGACGTTCATGTTAAATTGCGCAGTGCCCCTTTAGCAGTCCCCCAAACCAGCAGAGTGAAATGTTAGGAGCCTGGTAGGTGAAATAATTATATTGAGATGTTAGAGAACTGTAATTAAATTGATAAAAGGTCAATTAAATCTATAACTCTTTGTTGCATGCTAAACGATAACAACGTAATGAGATGAATTGGCTGCAGCTGAGCCACGGGCCTATTTGCAGGTGTGGGCGTATGTTAATTTCCCCCCAGTTTGAAATGCTGTATCTCTAACAACAACAAACCAGAGGAATACTGTATGAAATGTGCGACTGAGGGCAGAGTATGAAATCACATTCCCAATATTTTATATAATTGTTATTGTTTTTGATATATATGAGTTTAATATTAAATGTTCAGATAAATTTGCACAGAAATCCACTTAGCAAATAGACTTTAAATAACATAAGAACCCCTATGTTTGGCTTGACCTCAATAACTAGACTACAAAATAGCTTGGTAAATGGATGGAGTCTAAATAACTGCAGGAAACCTTTGATCTTTCCAACTGTGTTCATTAAAACAAAATGTGGGGTATGATTATTTGACATTTATGTTGTTGGAAATTTATCTATACGCTAAAATGTACATTTAATGTTTGATTACCATAGCTCTTTATTTCCAGATGAAGGAGCTTCCCACTTATAAAGATGTAGACTTCAGGAATAAGATGCAAAAAGTGTATGTGAGCGCCGAGGAGAGGGAAAAGATCATGGACAAACTGAACAGAGATATCGAGGTAAGAAAACTGTTGGAGAAGCGACCATTGTTTTCTCATACGTAACTTGTTCACATGTATGTCCTCTCACTGCAGTTTCTGGTGCGTATGAAGATCATGGACTACAGCCTGCTGCTGGGCATCCATGAAGTTGAGCGGGCCGAGAGGGACGAGGAGGACGAGGAGGACACGGAGTCGTCCTATGAAGAGGAAGAGGTGGAGGAAATCGGCCTGGCTCACGCTCCGTGCTCCACCTCACCTGAGGGTATCGGGGGCTACACGAACTCCTTCAAACCGATGGGCCCTGGCGAGTTCGACCCTTACGTGGACGTGTACGCTATTCAGAGTGCTGTGGGTGAGTCGGGACAACTGAGATATCTCTGCTGAGTTTAAGTAGGTCACAGGAGCTCTGTGCTGTTATTAGAGAAGTCTCAAATCTGGTATTTCTGGTAATTGTTATATTTAAAAAAGGAAAACATATATTTTGTTTGTAATACTTATGACAATATCATAAATATTAAGTCATGTAAATTATGAAGTAAATAAATGCTTGTGCCTTAAAGGTGGGGTAGGTAAGTTTGAGAAACCGGCTCGAGATACACTTTTTGTTATATTCCATGGAATGCTCTTAACATCCCGATAGCAATGAATATCTGAAGTGCTTTGACAAAAAATCCATAAAAAATGTAATCTGTGGAAGCCGTAGTGCTGCAAAAAGCACGACCAATCATTTTAGCCGGCCCGGCTAAAATAACTGGATGGCCTACCTGCCTGTCAGCCTTCCATCTGTGCACAAACTTATCTCGTGCCCTCATGGCTCATTGGTCATGTGCGCGTTCGTGTGTGTTGGAGGAGGGGCTCTGTAAGGAAGTGGCAGATTTTCTCCGGTCGTGTATTTTCAAATTCTAGCGCACTCGAGCTGGTTTCTCAAACTTACATACCCCTCCTTTAAATAGTTACAAACTCTCTTTGCACCTCAGTCGTATAAATTACTTGTTTTATTGTTGTTTTTTTCTAAAGATATTGCAATTATTGATAAGATATGATAAGATAAAATAGACCTTCATTCATCCCCGTAGGGAAAAAACGTTTGCATAGAAGCAACAGAATAAGAGTTCACATAAGGATTACAGGACTGTCTCAGAAAATTAGAATATTGTGATAAAGTTCTTTATTTTCTGTAATGCAATTAAAAAAACAAAAATGTCATACATTCTGGATTCATTACAAATCAACTGAAATATTGCAAGCCTTTTATTATTTTAATATTGCTGATTATGGCATACAGCTTAAGAAAACTCAAATATCCTATCTCTAAATATTAGAATATCATGAAAAAGTATACTAGTAGGGTGTTCAACGAATCACTTGAATCGTCTAATTAACTGGAAACACCTGCAAGGGTTTCCTGAGCCTTGAAAAACACTCAGCTTGGTTCAGTAAACTAAATCACAAGTATGGGGAAGACTGCTGATCTGACTGCTGTCCAGAGGACCGTCATTGACACCCTCCATCAGGAGGGTAAGACACAAAAAGAAATTTCTCAAAGAGCAAGCTGTTCACAGAGTGCAGTTTCAAAGCACATCCACAAAAAGTCTGTTGGAAGGGGGAAATGTGGCAGGAAACGCTGCACAACCAAGAGAGATGACCGCAGCCTTAACAGCATTGTGAAGAAGAGTCGCTTCCAGAATTTGGGGGAGCTTCAAAGACAGTGGACTGAAGCTGGAGTCCAGGTATCAAAAGTCACTGTTCACAGACGTGTCCGGGAAATGGGCTACAATAGCCGTATTCCCATGGTCAAGCCACTTCTGAACTCAAGACAACGGAAGAGGCGTCTGACTTGGGCTAAGGAAAAGAAGCACTGGACAGTTGCACAGTGGTCCAAAGTCCTCTTTTCAGACGAAAGCAAGTTTTGTATTTCATTTGGAAGTCAAGGCGCCAGAGTCTGGAGAAAGGCTGGAGAGGAGCAAAATCCAAGTTGCTTGAAATCCAGTGTGAAGTTCCCACAGTCAGCGATGGTTTGGGGAGCCATGTCAGCTGCTGGTGTTGGTCCACTGTGTTTCATCAAGCCCAGAGTAAATGCAGCTGTGTACCAAGAGATTTTAGAGCACTACATGCTTCCGTCTGCTGAAAAGCTCTATGGAGATGAGGAATTCATTTTCCAGCATGATCTGGCACCTGCCCACAGTGCCAAAACCACCAGTAACTGGTGTACTGACCATGGCATTACTGTCCTCGATTGGCCTGCAAATTCCCCTGACCTGAACCCCATAGAGAATATGTGGGGTATTGTGAAGAAGAAGCTGAAAGACACCAGACCCAACAATGCTAATGAGCTAAAGGCCGCTATTGAAGCATCCTGGGCATCCATAACACCTCAGCAATGCCACAGGCTGATTGCCTCCATGCCACGCCGCATTGATGCAGTAATCCGTGCAAAAGGATTCCCAACCAAGTACTGAGTGCATTAATGGACATTTTCAAATGTTTGATTGTGTTTTGCTGTTATAAATCTTTTTTTTTTACTTGGTCTGAGGAACTATTCTAATTTTTTGAGATAGGATTTTTGAGTTTTCTTAAGCTGTATGCCATAATCAGCAATATTAAAATAATAAAAGGCTTGCAATATTTCAGTTGATTTGTAATGAATCCAGAATGTATGACATTTTTGTTTTTTTAATTGCATTACAGAAAATAAAGAACTTTATCACAATATTCTCATTTTCTGAGACAGTCCTGTATAAGAATAAAGTAAAAAGGAAAGTAACCGTATGAATAAAAAAACTAAACAATAATAACATAAGGTAGCTGAATTTCCATAAAGACAGTAGTGCTTAGATGTTAAAGCTTTGATTGTGGAGCCTGATTGTCATCCAAATCTAGTGAAAGTCTGATATTGTGTCACCCCTCGTTGTAATACACTTGAACCTCATTTAATGCTGGGATGCAGTAGATGAGGGCATGTGTGCATACAATTGGCTGAAGGCTGTGAATCCCTCCCATGTAGGTGCACCGCAGAGGGAGGTGTATTTCATGGGCCTGATTGACATGCTGACACAGTACGACACCAAGAAGAAGGCTGCTCACGCTGCCAAGGCTGTCAAACACGGGGTGAGAGGTTTAAACGGATTGGTTGGCATATTCTGTCTTTACATGTCTATCCTGTGAAGTGTTAAGGTTTGCTTTCATTTTTATTCAGTTTTCTTTAATAGACTGTGTCTGTGTGTATTTGTATTTATGCAGGCAGGAGCAGAAATCTCCACAGTTCATCCAGAGCAGTACGCTAAACGTTTCCGGGAGTTTATCACTAAGATCTTTGCTTAGTTCAATGATTCAGTAGACTCCCGTCCTCATGTTATACAACAGGAGTCTCATTACGCAATACTTATACAATCTAGAACCAAATGAAGACACACTGAACTTGTATTGTTAATCTTTAAATTATCTACATATCTTTTACCCTTAATAATACTATGAACTGAAGGACTGTGCATTCATTTTGAATGAGGATCAGGCTTTGCATTCAGGAGTAAATGTCTTCTTGGCATCTGGTCTTTTTTAATGGGTTTTCTCTTGTTTTCATTTTTTGGCAATACTCCAGCCCCCATCACAGAAGAAAAGCTGAAATGATGATAAAACATATTAACACAATAATTGTGGCAATTCTCTTTTGCTGCTGCTCGGGAAAAGTATGTAAATTTTGTTCTTGATTATTAATTTATGTCTGCCCATTTTTTCTACTAGTGACAACACATTGCAACACAAGAATAATTTGGGCAAATATACACAGTCTGAATTGGGAACAATGCATTATTCATCTCATTGTCAGCCCCAATGTGTGATTGAAGCTTGTAATAAACAATGTTATCTTACTAAAATGTTGCCATATGCAAAAATGTAAATGAATAGCACTAAAACAATGATTTAAAGAACTGCCAGCTGTTGAACATTGCCTAATACTGACAGCTTTTTAAAGGGCCCATGTCATGCTTTTCTGGTTATTACCCGTCCCCTTGTGTGTTATGTAGCTTTTTATGCATGTAAACGGTCTGCAGAGTCAAAACCCCTCAAAGTACACCCTGTAGCGAGTAAAACTCTAATACACCTCCCCAAAACGCCTCGTTGGAGATTTCTCATTTTCCATTACTTTCTTCCTGGTTTCTGTGACGTGTGAACACCCAAATCAACAACAAATGACCGTATTGGCCCAAATGGACCAATCCGTGGAGCACCTCACACACCAGGATCCCTTGTCTAACTAACAGGGAGTCCCCTTTGACTTGCATAGAGTAATAGACGAGTTGGCTCTCCGCAGACCCATTCTCACAGCGTTCTAAACCTTTTTCTTACTCAATATCAAGCCACACTTATTGTTTTTACTTCAGCTGTGAGTGTTTGTGTGTGCTCAGGATGAGTTTCGCTTGTTCTCACTGTATCGCCGACCCGTAAACCTGTCCGCTCCTCGCAGCAACGAGCCTCGCCGCAACGTCCTAACCAATCAGAGCACACTGGGCTCACGGGGGGGGGGGGGCGAGCTCCAACAAGCCGTTTAGGACATAGAGTGAATACACATACTATACAGAGATGCTGTATGAGAAACCAATGTTATTTTGGTAAATTGCACAATTTAAATCTATTCTAGTAGACCTCAACAATGGAAATATGATCAGTAGAAATGGCCATGACATGGGACCTTTAAAGAATTACCATTGTATGATATTTAGCAGTCTCGCAAAGCCAATCCATTGGAAATGTTGTTTATCATTGATGTATTCTAAATTATGATTTGATGAATATGTGCTATGATCACAAAAAGTAAACAAACAAAAAATTGCACCACTGCCATTTTTGGTGAATGAATTGGTTAAAAGAATCTGCTGAAGATTTAAATAAGAGGATGAATGCCTATGTTTTGATAGCCTGAAACTGAAAATAGTTACTTGCACAGCTCCAGTAATGCTGAGGGCAACGCTCCTCTCCTCTCTGTGTTAAGTATTTACTGTGTGACATAGCAGTGCAATGCTTCAGTGGAAGACACACACAGCCTTGCATCATCTGAAAGGCACCGTAGCACACAAATTATTAAGCTGTAAATCGATCAAAGGGCTTTTGCCAAATCGTGTTGCTTAGATCCAGCCTTACGTTGTATTTCTCATTTCGCCTTTGATTGCAATGAACAATTAAACAAGAAAATGTACCCACATGAGTAAAGGATAAAAGGAATCACAAACTTCGTATTTGTAAAAGAGAAGGCAAGTTAAAGCTCATTGTGAATCATGGCAGTACATGTATTCCTCTGAAATGTATTCTCGGAGGCAAAGCATTCATTTTTGTCCTTATTTAGTCCCTCTGCCCTGTCCCAGTCCTCCTGGCACACATTCTCTCAAAGAGTCTCCTGAGATTATCTGAAGGTTTTCGCTTTTAATAAGTGAGTGGACAAACATGGCACCAAAAGGCTCAAGCAGTGATAACAAACTAAGTTCTAGATACATTTTTGACAGTAGTCAAACTCACCCCAAACCAGCAAACAGTCAGCACTTTATGGCCCATGACATCTTAGTTTTATTTTACAGAAACCTTGTCTCCAACTATGTCTGTAATATCTGCAGTACAATATTCACACGTTAAGTCCAAGTAACTTTCTGTCCGAACACATTTGACACTTTGAATTATTGTCTAAGCTGAAGTCAGCTTCTACTCGAGAGAACATTGTCTCAGCAATTTACAGCCCATATTGTGTAATACATTTATATTTTCAGTGCTTTTAGATCCTGTCCCTCCTCCGAAACTGCTTAGTATGGATTCAGATTTCACACGGGTGCTGCTATTGCTGGATTTTCACTGCAGTTGTCCACACTATTCATTCATTGATCATACTTCTTGACCAATTCAATAACACATTTATCATATCGGTCCTCTCACATGGTGAAAATCCTTCCTATCTGAATTCTTTAACACTGCATTCATATTTTTAATATGTGAATTCTAGAGGACCTCAGGGCTCTGTTCTTGGCCCCTTTGCCTTTTCTCGTTATAATCTGTCTCTTGGCACAATAATACAGTCATCGAATCACATGTTGCTGTGTGTGTCAGTAAAAAGCGGTTAAGTTCTCAGATTTGTGCGTTTCCTTTCTTTCCGTTTGGTACTTTCAGTTCAATAAACCATAAGCAACTGACATTGTATTTTTGGGATTCTTCATGATGTATCCCAACCAAATACTTTTGGGATATTTTAATATAGTTCCTGACAATCAACATATACTATTTTGTATTTCATCATTCTACAGTGTAAGCATTCCCATGTTGTGTCACCTTAGTTTTATGTGTTTTTACCTGTGAATCCACAAAACTGAAACTATCCATCATGGTCTAAAATGAGTTCATCGCAACGACCTAGAAAGAAGTAGGTCAAAGCCTGCAGAGGCCTTTATCGTGAACTGGTTTGACCCAGAATATCTCACCATCAAATGCTTGTCGACTTTTAAGTGTTGGCCGCTCGCTGCTTGCTGCACCTGTCATGAAATCAGCTCTCAACAGGAGCTGTTTGAAACACAAACCCTCTGCGCAGCAGCATATGTGATGCAACTATACTGCATGATGTTCCTGCTTGCTAAAGTCTCTCTCACCCCTGTAAACGGCTGTTGTTCATTTGGACACAGCTAGAAACTGAGAAAATCCTAAAAAAATTAATTCAGCTAGCCTTTTGAAGCCCAGACACAGAGAAAACACAACTCTGTACCAAACACCACAGCTTGGGCAGAAGCCTTAGTGTATTGATAATGAATGCTCTATGAATAATTGCATGAGTAAAAAAATACAAATGGAGAGATGCTTACATCACGGACATGTACACTCAGCTGAGTCTTTAGATCAACACAAAATTACATACAGTACTGCAGGAGGGTTGTTTTTTAAACATTTTTTTTTAAAACTGGGCAACATTCCTCTATTTCATGTGGATTTTCATCCACTTACAAATATATTCATAGACATCCAAAGTCCCAGTTTTATAGATCAGAACCTTTGCAGAGCTTGAATCTATTAAAACATACTTTCTATTAGTCACAGCTGGAATAATATTAGTTAATAAAAAAATGAAACACCCCAACAGTCCACCAATACTGCATCATCGCTGTTTGAGATAATGAACTCATACCATCTGTTTTGTATACATTCAATCAAAATCAAGGCATTTACACATCTAGTATTACACTGGCCTTGATGATGACCTGCTGCTGGATTCATAATTCACACATCATGTACAGTGCTCATGTCACACACAGTGATACAAACATAACATAGACATCTCAGTCTTGGATGTCGAAGAGTTAATTAGGTGGTTGTTAAAGAAAAACCAAACCAAGACGCTGTACAGGATTTTTCTGAACAGCTATAAGTAATTCCTTTGAGTTTTTTACATTTGACACATAACCAACTGTACAAATCATACAATAACAATCTTGAAAATGAAGCACTTTTACATTTTTAGAATTCTATTTTTATCAATGCATTTCTATACAGATATTTTAATTATCTATAAAGTGACCTCTCAGCCACAGTCAAGTTTATATATTTTTTACTCGGACAACATTTTAATTTTTTATTTAACGACTGGCTGTGTTTAGCATAACACAGTATATGCACTCTGAATTTAAAAGTGACATTCTTTGTTAATAAAATTAAGAAGTGTTCATGTGTTTAGCGTTAACTTCTGTCAATGAAATCGTAAACTTATTGCAGTTCTTTACTTCTGGGCCCGAGATGCTCAGATAAGCTGTTTGAGCCAAAGGCAAATTCCCATTCTTAACTGAGCGGAGAATAAGGTTGAATATCGACTGCATGATGAAATATGAATCATACCGGCTGGTACACAGTGCAATACATTCCTAATGAGGCATCTGAATGTAACGTCATGTCCTTTTATCTTACGTAGAAAGTGTAGTAAGGAAAATGTATCTTTTTGTTTTGGTTAAATCATTCTAGTAGCCTCATGTGACTGTGTTATTATTACCAGTGTGTGTTTTCATCCCTGACATAAACACACACAGCCTTTAAAACATCAGGAAGTGCAACATCTGGCAACATGTTCATCAGTCCTGTAGGCCTGTGTGAAGGTACAGTACAGGACCGTATGAGGGCAAACTACACACACACACACACACACACACACACACACACACACACACACACACACACACACACACACACACACACACACATTGACCACACCACACAGTTTACGACACTGCTCTTCTAGAGGTACTGTAACTCAAGCTGGCGCCGCTGCTCTTGTGCGAGATCTTGAGTGTCGTAGCAACCGTCAGGCTCGGCGTCATGGCAACAGGGAAGCTGGGTGTGGCAGCTGCTGTAAAACCAACTGTCGTCGCGACAGTGAAGGAGGAGGCCGGTTCATTTGGGCATCCGTGCTGCAGTAAAATGTCGACACACTCCTGGCTGCCAGCACTGCGAGCCAGAATCAGAGCGGTGTGGCCCTGAGCATCCCGGTACCGGACATCAAAGCCGTACTGCAGTCAATCAAATAAAGAAGATAAATCAATGGATTATGTTATGTTATAAATGTTAAAGGTTTAATATGCGGCATTTTTCCTAAAATATATAACGAATGAACTCATTGAAAAGTAATCCCTCTCAATAATAATTTATGGACAGATCCTCTGCCTGGACCTTCTCCTTTAGGGGTGTCAGCAAATTAATTTTGGGCCCCACATGGGTGTGCAACTCCTGGCAAATGACACAACTCATTCCATTTTAAGGTAGCAAAATTCCTCTTTGATACCTGCACCCTTTTCTGTCCATATGTTACGAAGCAGTGGTATTTGATTCAAGATCTTCAAGATTCAAGGCTTTATTGTCATGTGCACATTAGCTACAGTGTAGATATGGCAATGATAAACTTAGGTCACAGGCTCCTCCAACAGTGCAACATGAGTATATATAGGACATAGAACAAATAAACAGATAAAATAGTGCAAGAGAATGTTTTGAGATGTGCAAGTAAATACAAATAAAATAGAAATAGTTTGATGACCTGGATTGAGAACGGGCTGGTATTACGCTGTGTGTTTTATGACCCCTCCTCCCCCCCTCCCGGGTGTGCTTCCACTGCTTTCATTCAAAATCCGGTACCCAATGGGTGTGGGTGTGTTTGTTTGTGTTTAACAATATGCCATGCAACAATCAGAATTTGGCTTTTATTTGTTCGGATTTGCTGCTGTGTTCTTGTTGACGTCTCTCCATCTCTTCATTCACACAGTTAGCTCAGCCAACGCTGCTCGTTCTCTCTCTGTGCTAAACTTAAATGTGAGTGTTTTTATGCATCAACCAATAAAATAAATATATTATACCTTTAAGGAAGTTTTATCTGTGGAATAAATTCCAACTTCAACCAGAAAGGCCTGTCTTAAATAATCTCAACATGGTGTGACTCAATGAGCTTTAATTCCTTTCCTCCTACGTGTAGATCACCTTGAGCGGTCTGCTGAGTCATCCGTTATAAAGCTTTGTTTTTTTGCTGAGGGATTTACTTAGAGGTTCTTGAAGGGTAACATTTATTATCTTGCCAGTTTTGCATAACTCTACATGATATTTCACATATAGAAGGAATGTACAACCATTTCACACCTTGTCAATACTACACTTTAAGTTCCTATTTCTTCAGTAGTATGTATTAGACCACCCACTAAGGTTTTTTTAACAAGAGAAGGAGGAAAACGTACCCAAAGAAGAAGCTGCGTCATTACCACATCAGCCTGCTGACAGGCAGCGTGCAGGGCAGAGGCGGGCAGCCGCAGCGCTAGCAGCGACCTGCAGGAGAGCGCCAGGCTGAGAGGAGCGTTAATATCCTCCTTACAGCAGTGGGCCAACAGGAGCAGCAGCTTGGGGAGATTGTGCTCCATCACTGCCAGCAGGAGACGGCCAGATAGTGTGATGTCTGGGCCCTCGCCAGGAGTGGGAGGGGGCAACGGCGCCACAAACAGTTTCTGCTCATATTTGGCCCTGATCCACGACTCCCGTTCCTCACTAAACACGCAAAGAAAGCAAAGAGAAATAATGAATATTCAGTGAAATACATTTCTTGTCTTCTTCAATACAAGAATGACAACAAAATATCGCTCTAGTGAAACTTAACATACAACTTACATGACACACTATTTCTAAGATAGCAGCTCATACCAAAACACAACATTTAGCTAGAGCAGTGTTTAGTCTCATGACATGATGGTGTTTACCGTGAAGCATCAGGTGCTGGTTTACGGCCTAGCGTGCGCCCCTCCCATACACTGTTGACCATGTGGTTACCGATGGCACTGAGAACCAGCGTGAGCTCTCGTGGAAGATCATCGAGATCCAACGAGCGAACACGCGACAGGTGGGTTCCCAAGTTTCTGTGGATCCCTGAACACTCGATGCATATGAGAGCGCCCAGATTCAGACTGGCCCAGGTTGGATCTTAGAGAAAAAATGGTGCAAACAACAAATTAAGTCGCTAGTTTATTTGAAACTGAACTATGTTGATTTTGTTGACAGATTTCTACCATTTAATTTGCTGTGTGACATTTAAGTAAGTCAGTTTTGCCAAGTCTTGCCATGAAAATGACAGAAGTTGTGTGAAATCCTATTTGGACAGGTTTTAAAGCAGGGCTGTTTAATCTGAGGCCAATGTGCCAAACATAATATTCCCCAGAAACATTGGCACTTCAAACATGGGAGGAATATTCAGTATTTGATCTATTTTTGTTTTGCTTTATTCATATTGAGATCCAGATTCTAAATACAGGGTATATTAATGACTCTTTGCATAAACATTCATCCTATTCATTTTCAAAAATATTCTTGAAAATGTGTGTATGTCGCTTCCTAATAGTTTAATTTATCATTATTATGTACAGTTCTCAATATAATATGTTTCCCTCCAGAGGCAAATACTCACACACACACACACACACACACACACACACACACACACACACACACACACACACACACACACACACACACACACACACAATTATAATTTGGGATTCTCTCACCTTAAGTGTTAATTGCATGTTAACTACTCTACAATAGTAATTCATTTTTCTCACATACTGTATTTTAAAATACAGTAAATGTCAGCCGGTGGAAAGACCAAAAGCAGAGAGACACAAATGCATACAAAGCGGAGAAAAGCTGTTGATGTGTGGTACCAACTTGGAGCATCACAGTCCACACAGAAGTTGTTCCCCTTTGCGTTGCGGATCGCCTGCAGAACCACTGCTTCGCTCAGGCTGTTCCTGCGGGCCTGGGGAAACCAAACAGTGTATGTTTTAAATGAGAGAAACATCAGCAAACGAAACTGCTCTTATACAAGCTCTGATAACTGCTCTAATTATTAACAATGATTATAATTTCCAAATCTCCAGAGAAAGTGGCGGTAGATGGCTATCATCATTATCATGACCATTTAAAGCATTACAATGAGTGGTTTTGGCCTCCTAGGACATACAATCCCTATAACATGAATAAAGTAATGCAACATTTGGTTTACGTAATAATTAGCAGAACAATTATCTTAGTGGCAATTATCATATTTAGAGATGATCTAATTCCAAACAAGGACTTACTCCCCACACAGGAACAGAAAACAGCACAGTCCATTAGCAGACAGGACTGTTAGTTTGCTACAAACACTCAAGGAAATGATGTGGGTTTTGGTAATGGACAATCAAATTAGCTGCCCTCATCCCTTTTTAAAAGTAGAAGCAGTAAGAGTTTCCAGGGCCAGCTTCTCCTGTGAGAAAACTGTTCTTATCCAGGAGTCCCAGGGTGCAAGTACACAGAAAGGATTATACAACCCTCTTGTTCTTCCAAGGGCAGATAATGTCGCTGTTAAATATGAATTTACATTTCATGGAGTGAAAAGATGAGAACTTACAGGATATATGTACAATGTAATATATATTACATATTGATATGTTTTGTATAAAGTGTACATGTTATGTTTTATAATAATTGTGTGGAATAAACTTATAAACTAAATTAATATAATTTGTGTGTGTCTCTGCTAAATAATGGTTTGCTTTAAGACGTGGTCTGAGCAGATGAAAATGCAGACACTATTTCATGACATAATGTGTACCAGTATTGGGCTCCAGCAGCTAATCTGCATAACTATAACCCCGGGTGTATTGCTCTGCCCGCATTGGTTCAAGCAGGAGCATTTGAGGCCACATAATACTAATAAAGGTGAACATTATGCTGTATCAAAATGACATTGTAACTGCTTTAGGGCTTCTACCTGCTTTGTGACTGCATCAAAT
This sequence comes from Notothenia rossii, assembly GCF_949606895.1. Classification (NCBI taxonomy): domain Eukaryota; kingdom Metazoa; phylum Chordata; class Actinopteri; order Perciformes; family Nototheniidae; genus Notothenia; species Notothenia rossii. The sequence continues at coordinate 70,974,856 of NC_136903.1, read as the reverse complement.
GTGAAACTATTCCTTATACTGACCCCATTCGTCCATTAAACTAATGCTGCCTTTTTCTTTAATTCTTGCCTTGTTTTTGCTGCTCTCACACAGCTGCAGGCTTGCCAGGATCTGACTCTCGATGGCTGCGACCCAGGAGTCCCTCTCCTCCACACTCTGAGCTTCAAAGTGCCACGTCTGGCCGGTGCTCGACACGATGAGGAAGTCAAAGTTATCCTCATCTGACACAGAGAAACACAAACATAGAAGCAAGACATTTTTCAGCAGGTATTCTGTTTTTGAAATGTCATTCTGAAGTAGATATATTGTCCGGTCAATATTAGGCATAAGCGTTAGTGAAGTGTACAATTATAACCCCATTCTCAAATTGAAATACATGTAGTTAAAATAGTTTTTATGTTGACAAAAGCTTGACAAGCTGACAGTGTTCAGAGGGTCTGACTGAGTGCAAAAGATGCAACGTGACAGATCAACATTACCTGTCTTGCTTACGTTTCTTAAGCTACCAAAGCTTTTCAGTTTCCACATTTTGCGCTTGGCTGTATGAGAGGAAAGAAAACAGGAAATATTCAAAGTTAGTTGTTGAAAGTATCCCATTTTATGTAATCGATAACTGCTATTACTATTCAGATAACTAAAGTCATACTGAAATGATCACAGCATGCTTTTTGTTTTGCTAAATGCTGAAAAAAAGGGTTTACCATCTGCTGGGCCAATGGTTGCGTCTCCTTTCTGGTTAATGCTCTTCTTCCTGCGATGCTTCTTCCTGTCCGTCAGCGGGGAGGAGGAGCCTATGTCTTTGGTGGAGGAGGAGCTGGACACACCCTCTACTGCAGAGTCTGCCAACCCCATTACACACACAAAAAAACAAATGTATCAATGCATGTTGGTTAGACTAAATATATGCACAGAAAGGTTCCTTACTCACCAACACTTTGAGCGTTGTTAGACAGTGTGGAGGGACACCGCTGCACGCCTCTGTTGCTCCTCAGGAACAGTGCACCACCGAGTCCTTCCATCTCCTCCACTTGCAGGAGGCTGCTGGCACTCACAGGGACTGCAAGGATGAAAGCAAGCATGCACTTAATAAAGTAAACACAAACTTACACGAACATCAAATGTAAAACAGAGCTGCTAGAATAAAAATAAAACACCATCACTGATTCTGTATGAACTGAGATAAAAGGTTTAGCATTCCCTTGCAACATTTTTCCTCTCCAGAGAAGCTTTACCCCTCTTCACAAACAATGTCTTAACAATCCTCTGATCAGGGGATTTATGTATTTGTGTTGGCTGCTTTTCCCCAAACTCCTGCTCATTACTATCCAGGGTCAGGAGGTTCCACATTTCTCCTACAACGCTATAATAATAATAAAAATGAATGTTATTTATAGAGCACTTTTTAAGGTTCTCAAAGACACTTTACTGGGTCAAATTCATAAAACATCATTAAAACAACAAAACAATACATGAATTAAACATTAAAGAGGCCCTATTATGCTTTTTGGGGTTTTCCCTTTCCTGTAGCATGATATAAGGGTTTGTGTGCATGCACATGCCAAAAGGGTTTCTCTCCTACACACTCCCCCCTGCCTGAAAAGCCTTGATTTGACTCCTTTGTTTACTTCAGTGACATAATGACATCACTATGTAGCTTGCGCTTCTATTGGCTAGTGCTCCAACACATTGTATGTGATAGGCTAAGGGGCGGGACATCTCTAAGCGGTTGACAAATCACAACAGAGCCGGCCAGCCAACCAATCAGTGCAGACTGGGCTCTGGTTTCAGACAGAGGGTGATAAGAGGTGCTGCAGCACAGGCAGTATGAGAATAATAAAGACCGTTTTGAACATAAAAGCATGTAAACGGGTCACTGTAATAACACTAAATACAAATATGACCCTAAAATGGAGCATAATAGGGCCCCTTTAGAAGTAGTTCTGAAGAGGTGATTTTTTATTTGTGACCAGAACACTGAAAACATGTCTATAGAGCCCAGCTTCACAGAGCAAAGGGCCAGTGTGTAGAGCCACTGCTATTCAAGCAAAGTATAGTTCTATTATTCCTCTCATCGTAAACAACACTGCATCTTTTCATATCGGTTCATGCATGTATATTGATTTGGGTAAAGGAATCAGTTGAGTGTATACTTTAAAAGGCATCTAAAGAATATATGATGTATATATGTAGGTATATTAGTTTACCTGGGCTGAGACCCTCGGGACCCGGCACATCTTTGACGCGTCCATTGAGCCCAACTGGAAGCCCCCCGGCAGGTACAGCACGAGGCGGCCGTTTCCCTGGCACCTTCACTGTGACGCGCAGCAGGTCCATCTCCTTCCCGGGGGCGTTCAGCATGTAGTCCTGCCAAGCAAACACCAGCCATTACACATCAACCACTAGCTGTCAGTGGTGCTTTCAGCATGAACCAATCCTTTTGAGCTCCGTCAACCCTCTGACTCACATTGACACTGGAGTGATAGGACAGTATGCCGTCGTTGGACAGCGTGACATACTTCTTCTTCCACTCTTTGTTGAGCGAGTTTCCGCTGCGCTTCAGCAAGATGCCCTGATGGAGGGGAAAAAAATGGAAGAGTGAGAATTTATTGCAAACGTCTTGTGTGTTCATCTCTCACATTTCGGCAGCGTGTTGACTGCTCCCTGCCAAAAACACCAACTTTGCTATTCATCAGGCCAATATGGGAGATCACAACACCTCACCGCTCCACATGATAAAACTGCTTTCAAACATTTGATTTGAAATGACTGCTGGTGCGATGTCAGCTGCCGAGGGTCATTAGATACATCATATTTGTTTTTCCATCAAATGCAAATCTGTGTCCTACCTGTTTGATGGGAATAAAGCGTCCACTGCCCAGATCTCCCTTACACTCTGCACTCCTTCGGTTTGAGTCACTGCCTCTCCGACCCTAGACAAAGTACAAGAGGAGCAATAACTGAGGCGTGAATGGGGCAATTTGTTAAAGAATACAATAAAGGGCTCATGAATTATGGACGTTTTTGTTATGAATTGCTCTGCATTTTGTGAAAAAGCCATAAGAGGTATTTGGATTTTCTGCTGACCGCATAACCTTTCTTCCAAATGTGATAATTAAAGAAACTGATTAAATATTAGAGCCATTCAGTCATCACTTGTGCAAATGAGCTTATAAATATCAGGTAATACACCCTACAGTAGTTTTAAAGCAAGAGACTACAAAAAACCCCAAAACTAATAGTGGCCACAGACTTAACATTAATATTGAATCATCATTCAGCACCACATTGATCCAGGTCTGTGTAATTCTTCTTAATAAAAGGTACATTTCATAATTCTGAATAACTTTATCAATATATAATTTGATATTTTTCAATGTGTTTCAAACACGTTTAGTTTCAAACATGGCTAAATGGCAAACAATGTGTAGTTGTTTCGAGAAATTAAAGGAAAATCAATAAAGAGAGAAATGAAGTAGAAGGTGGGCCCCTCAAAAAACATTCCCTTGATGTACCGCAAATCTGGGGGTGCGTCTCCGAGTGGCACTGCGGACGGATCCAGGCGTGGCACTGTCCTGCTTTTCATCTCTTAAAGTTTTTCCAATCTCTTTATGACTGATCACAGGAGTGGAGGGAAGTGATGAGGAGTAGTCACTGCTCTGACCACCATTACTGGCCTAAAGAGAGGAGAGAGGAAAGGAGGAGGGGGTGGGGATGATGGAATAATAAAAGAACGATAATTGAGTTTGATACAACAGTATGCTGACTGCCTTTAAAAAGGGCCAGACAGAAAGACTCAAATATGCAATTCAACCAATAAAAAAAGATATATGTTAATGATCAGTGAACAGATGGTGGTCTAACCTGTCCTGGGAAGACCCCCGACACTGGGGTGGAGCCTCCGGAGTGACTGGGAGAGTTAGGGAGAGATTTACAGGAAGCCAGGAGGGCAGCTTGCTTCTTGGCTGCCATGATCTTCTGAGCAGCTGTGGAACAAATACAATTGAACATTAATCCCACCAAAAAAGACACACAAACTTCATATATCTGCATCTTCTATGGCAGAATCCTCAAAGCTCAGGTTTGCTCACATACCATCAGTGAAGACTCTGTTGACATTGAGGCCGTACGTCGCACAGGTTTCATAGTACGTGCAGCGCCGCACATCAGAGCAGAGCTGTCTGGCCCTGGCATCATCGATGACTCTGGGGTTGGTGCTACTGATTTTATCTAGAAAAAGCACAAATAATAAATATAATATCTAATTTTTACTTCATTTATCGTGGCCACAACAATTCAAGATAAAGGTATTAGTGCGATATCTATAGCAAATAATAAAAGAAAAAATGCTATCAGTCATCTTGTACATTTAATTAATTACATGTGTTTGTGTGGGATGCTTTGCATAAAGGAGACAAACCAAGAACAGGAAGAAACTAATAACTAAATAAAGAGGCGCTGGACTGTTAAGATGATATTATCTTATTTGTATGAATAACAATCAATATTTTGTCATTTGGATATCACAGGTATTGCCAATACCACCCCAAATTGAATTAAAAGGCGAGTGTCTTACCCTGAGTACCGACTACGATGAAAGCTATCTCAGAGACGGGCCGGTGCATAGCGAGCTGGTGGTAGATTCTGTAAACTTCCTGGAAGCTGGCCTCATTTTCCAAACTGAAGACCAAGATTACTGCATCCACCCAACATGCAAACTGGAGAGAAGAGAGGAGAAGAACAAGAGCATTAAGCCAAGAGCGTTAAAGTACACAAGAGATCAATTACATCAAGTTCAAAATGAGTTGTCCAAGGTCAAACCCACCTGAGCATCTGGGAGTTCTGTCTCTTCTCTGATAATCATCAAGTGGCTCTGTCCATCAACCAGGACGTCCTTAATGCACTGGCGCCCTGAAAATACAAAGTGTGAATAAAGTTTGACTTTGTATACTAACATGTCAAACTAATAACATTAATGGATCATCTAAATGACATGTAGCTGCCGGTATAAGCTCCATTGTCATAGAGAACACACATCATGGTTGTAGATGAGGAAATGTGAAACCAACCCTCAGTGTTCTCCATCTGAAGGTAACTGCCAGTCATATGTCTGTGGACAAGAGCGGACTTCCCACTGCACAGACCTCCCAAAACACCCTTTAGAGCACAAACACATACAGATGGGGGAGAGAAAATATGAGTTTAGTGATGAATCCCATCCATCGGCTTGTAAAGAAAGGTGCACTATTTCTGATGCTTACCAGATGAAGCTCTTGTATAGTTTGGCTCATGGTCCATTCTTGACTGCTGGTGCATGCAGCTGAAGGAGAAAATAATACAGCAGAAGAGAAGGAGAGGGGATTCATTAGGTAAACATATTTTTTAAAACTTGCTAAATATACACAAGGTATTTGATGCAGGGCTAAAATTTAGTTGAACAGTTCCCCCTGCTATACGACTCTTTGTGCTAAGCTGGGCTAAAAAACACAACGTCCATTTTTGTCTGCCTGATATGTTTTTCATCTGAGCAAGATAACAAACTATTTGAAAATGTCTGATGAGTGTTTCATACAGGTTGTTCTTTATGTCCTGCCTTAAACAGGTAATACAATTGGTCAGCCTCCACTAACAGCAAAACAAATACATTTAGCAACTCCAAAACTGTCGTATTTACATGGTGTGTGTTATTAGCATCCAGTCAGCACCAAATACATGAGTCACCCGTGTTTTAGTGAGCCAAGAAAATGTGTAAACCTTTCACAATAAGGAGATTACCTCTGGTGGCTGGATTAAAAAAGCTAACTAGGCTAACCCTGCTCCCACCCTTTGTGCTAAACTAAGCTAAACAATACTTAGACTTTTTTCTGTAAATCTAGCAACAATATGTTAGTAGTTACAGTACGAACTGCTTCTTTACTTCTGGCTAAGTTAGAAAAAGAAAGCCTACTTCCATCCTTAAAATTAGTTTTTTTCTGAGTGCCTGTGTGGACGCAGTACAGTGAGCAGAATCAGAGTCCCCCCCCCCCTGGGTGCAGGGAGGCTGCAGCTCCCACACAGTCACAGTGAGTGAGCACCCAGAAAATTCAATCAAGTGTAAAACTGTGCAAGTCTAAAAGAGTTAGTGAACATGCCAGATATCTTAAGTTTACTAAAACATTGCTATATACGCCACTTTGTGACCTTATAGTAGGGTTACACTGCAAAATAACAAGTAGCTCATAGTTTTACTCAGCCTCCTTTGAAAATCTATATATATATATATTTTTTTTTTAAAGAAAAGAAAGAATTCAGCCGACCATAGTGAGATAATTCATTTTGTTCCCAGAGCAGTTTCTCACATCCCAATACATTTTATATAAGTAAGTGTCTAGTGAAACAAGACGGATTATCTCACGTGGTGCTCTGCAGTTTCAAGGAGAAATGAAAAGATTTGCATTAAAAAAGTTAAACACATCAGCATGTTTTGATACAGGAGTTTGGGCCTAAGAGTTTATTATTATTGTAGAGACCTGCAAGTCCAAGCAGTGTGCCTAATCCAGTGTTGTGATATTGATCAAAGTGTCTAAAAAAGCACAAGTGAAATTATTGCAACGGAGATTTCTTTTTTTAAAGAAAAATACGTCTTTAAGCCTGAAGCGGGGAACAAAAGACTTTTGGATGGATGTTTTCAAACTTAATTAACTAAGTTGTGGTTTAGGTTTCTTTATGTGCAACTTTATTTAGTATCAAATTAATATGAAATGGCTGTTTAGAAATGATAGAGGATAACTGCTGCCAAGTGACTCATCTAGTTACAGAGCATGATTTCAGACTGCGGCAGGCGTCAGCTTCTCCAGAGAAAAACAAACTCATTGCTCTGTCCTTTTTCATACGCTTTGTATTGCATCAGAATTTCACCAAATTGAATCACTTATTTATTAATATCATTAAGATATAAATCAACCCCATGAAGGCAAAAGCTATAATTTAAACAGAAATAAGTGCTAATTTGATTTCATATCTCCTGTGAAAAGCCAATGCATCGTATTTGAAATGTAACACTAACGATGTATTAGGGTTATCTCAAATAGAGCTGTGCTTGTGTTGGTTTTATTGGCTTTGCTTTTACTAATAGGAACACCATTATGACTAAGTGTTAATATAAAAATTGAACATTGTGTTCCAAGTGTCATGATGAGAAATAGGTTGTGAGATTATTACTAAATATATATCTACTTCATCTCCTCAATGTGCTTATAATGATCCACCAGCTGTGTAGGTTTCTTGTGTTGCGGTGGGTTCAGTAAATTATCAGATTTGGCGCAGATATACTCAAATAAGAAACAAGGCCAAATGAAATGACACAGACATTACAGTTACCTCCATTTGTTCAGTTTTTACTGACGTCATTGTGTGGAGTTACGTCACTACAGCAACTGATCAAATGTATCAGTAATCCTAACTTTATTACTCTTATTTAACTCTTAGGTCATGGGTATCTGTTCCACAAACTATATATGATATATTATGATGGAGTACCTCCATTTGGAATAATGTAGATATATCCACTGGTGTCAAGAAAATGTTAATTGAAATTATTTTTAAAACTAGCGTATCTCTTTTTAATGAATATATATGTATCATGCTTTCCACTACTGACAAACCCCCATTTCAAAGGTTTAGTTCAATCAATAACTTGCTGAGAATATTTGTGTACAGAGCTTCAACTAAACCTTTTGGTTTGATTGCCTTGGCTCTTACTCTGTGAATGAACATGCAATCATGCAATCACACACACACACACACACACACACACACACACACACACACACACACACACACACACACACACACACACACACACACACACACACACACACACACACACACACACACACACACACACACACACACACACACACACACACACACACACACACACACACACACACACACACACACACACACACACACACACACACACACACACCCTTGAAGGACATCTGCAGATACAGTATTTGGCTAAACAGAGATAGACAAATGACTACCAGTGTGGACACATGCAGGCAATCACATACTGTTCACACTCTCTGAATATCACTGGCTACAGATGTAAATCAATGCAGAAACCATGTTCAAAGGGAACCCCACGGTTCAAAACACACACACACACACATCCAGAAACACGCTCACTCTGCTGGGTCACGTTCAGCTCGGGCGGAGCCTCTGCTTCTGAGGACACAGATTCCAACTTTAAACCCCTCGAATCTCCCTCACCCCCTTCTTTGGGCGACCCCCATACCCACCAACCCCCCCCCCCCCCTCCCCCCCCTTCCTCCATCCTCCATCAACAGCGTCACACCACAGACCAAATAGCATCTCTCACGGCTTGCTGTTGCCATGGCAACTCCATTTTCCAGAAGCCTCCAGCCCGGGTCTCTATACAATAACTGGTCTCTCTTGGATACAGAGACGTGTGCGAGAGGCAAAGAGACACGATGTCCAACTGTGTACACGTGATGCTAAAAATACGCCTTGAAAACTACATTTTCTTAATTAAATCAATTATGTTTGTATGTCATTAGGATACTGACACAACATGGGGAAATTATAGGTTCAACATGACACAATGTTGACTATGCCGCTTCCAAACACTTAAACACAGCGTCGGCGAATGAATGGGCTCCATTTGAATGCTGATTAACTCCACGCACAGAGCAGGAAGTAGCAGGTTCCCGCTCTCCTCTCTCCTCCGATGAACACAGCTCTGTGTATTCCCAACCTTAATTATTCATGTCCCACTTACTCCTGACAAATTATTCAGAGCTTACTCTAATACCACACTCTCTGTCAACGATGATTTTCTTTAGAATATATCAATAACGATTACAGATTGATAAAGTAGCATCATTTCCTTCATTTGAAATGGAGAGGAATGAATATTTCATGAAGTGTTGTCGTTGTTTTTGACAAGACTGAACTCATTTCTAATTGTTTGAGAGTCAGGGTTTGGAGAATAACTAAAACATCGAGTACATTATTGAAAATGTATGCAGAAAGCTTTTTAACATCTGTAGTTACCAAATGTTTTACTATTAAAATTTACAGTGAAGCAGATAAAGAAGAATCTGTTCTTAGTCATCAACATGAATACATTTAAAGTGTTTTTCATTGCTGGTTGTAGTTTAGTTGTATGTTCTTCATACTCTTTTTTAGCAGTTATGTTACAGGTGTTGTTTTCTTTTGAAAAAAGATCCTTTTTTATAAAGGAAGCTGATTAACTTGACATTAAGATACATATTTTTTAAATCTAGTGATCAATCGGGCTGCTACGATTATTGTCATAACCAGGTCCTGTGAGGATTCAAGTAATTGATTGGTTTGGTCTGAAAAGTCAGAAAATGCCCATGAAAATGATTTTAATCCAATGTGATGTATTCAAGTAGCTTAACCCAAAAGTTCAAAACCCCTGAACATACTGAGAATTATCCTATAAGTCCAAACAAGCAGCAAATCATCACATTTGAGTAGAGGGAAACTAAGAATGTACACGATTAATCAAATTGTTGTTGCATTTCAGCTACTTGCCTAAACAAATATAGATATGTTTCACCCATCAGCAGCATATCGGAGTGAAATCTGAGTATTGACAGGAGAAATCCACAAAACTGTTCCCTTCTGCAGCTCCCATTAAAGATCCTTATATTGTTTTTCTATTTGCCTGTGATATGTCGCAAATGAGCACCTTATTATTTGATATCGTTGTCAATACATTTTCAACAGACTGTTTATTGCAACTTATTGTGCCGCCCTCAACATTTCAGATACACTAAGCTTGAGGCAGCAATGAAATATCCAAAGACATGAACAGTTACCAATAAGTGATCTCAGACAGACTTTCAGTCACATAATCTGAATCTGCTTCTAATTATAATGCCACAACCAATAATGATGTTCGTCAGTTAAGCATTCACTATAATGTCTCACTCCAACTGAAAGTAACCACAGATGAGAATTTATTTTAGCACTGAATCAAATTCAAAATCATTGTATATCAATAAGCATGATACATGTCTGCTGCCTGTGTGTGTTCATATTGCCACTGTGAGTAATTTATAGCAACCGATGCCAAGATACAATGAATGAATAAGATGAGTATTACAGCATTACTGGGACTGAGTGGGTTGGATCCACCGACTCCAGGGGGGGGGGGGGGGGGGGGGATGTGACTCCAATGTGATCCTGTGTAATCGCATTAAATAAAAATGATCTAGGTCTATATAATGGTAGCTTAATTTTAAGCGAAAGGAGCACTGATGGGGGAAGCAAAACATCAGATGTGGCTGTTTTTAGTCACCTGTTGGTTCACTTTCCCTTATTGATATTACTCCCCTCTGTATTTTGATAAGTGCAGCACTGTGGGGCTCATTAGCATAAGAAGAAATGTATGACATTAAGCCTATTCAAAAAATGATACATAAAAAGCCTCCGAGTACTTTGAATGCATGAGGTGGCCTTACCTTCTTCCTCACTGGAGCCCCTCTCTACAGCTGGATAGAGGGGGGGTGTGGTGCTGACGCTGGCTGCCGCTGTACTTTTAGTGAAAATGCCACTTATGAACTTGAGCATCTTTCGGTCTTTCGGAGGAGCGCGCTGGATTGTCCCTCCCTGGCCCTCCTTCCCCCTTTTCAGGTCCTCAGAGGGGGAGTGCAGGTCGCTGTTGTCCACGGTGCGACTTGGAACTTTCCTCTGAAGCCTGGACATGTCGGGGGCTACAGGTGCAGGCAGGGAAACAGACACTGTTTTAAACCTCTCCCCCTGAGGACTGTCCCTGGCCATGATGCCTGAAAACCCCCCGCTGACAGGGGCTCCGGGGCGGATGAGCGTGCCCCTCCCGTCGCTGTCAGCCCAGGACGCCCTGTAAGGCCCCAGAGTTGTAGCTGCCATTAGAGGAGACTGGTCCCCGAACCGGTTATCCCTCCGATCCAAAGTCCTAGCAGAGTGATACAGGCCTGCGTTGGCTTCTCTGAGTTCCCTCCACCCAGCAGAGCTTCCTCCTGCATGTGACCTCATCAGGACCTCAGGACGCTGGCTGACCTGCGGCGGGATGGAAAAAGGGAGGCTGCAACGAGAGCGACTGCTCAGGTCTGCTCCATTTTCCCCCTTCAGGAACAGATTGGGGGGCTCTCTGTAGAGTTCAGTTTTAGGGCGCATGGCCTCTGAGCGGGGACCCTCTCTGCGCACTGTTCCCTCAGAGGTGGTCCCTCCATACACTTTGACCATTTGCCTAATAGGTGGATGTACAAAAGAAGTGTCTCTGTTTTTACCGACTGATACCATGTCTCTCTGAGGTTCCCTCCTCTCAAGCCTTCCCCAGTTCTCGATGGGACTGCCATATTTGACATGCTGCACCTGTTCCAGCTCTTCTCCCCCCTGTGTGCTCTCCTCTTCCCCCACTTGTATGCACACGGGTTCTTCCTCCCGTTCAGGGGCATTGCTCACCTCCTCCTCCTGCTGCTCCTCCTCTTTCTTAGGGCTCCCTTCCCCCTCTGGGAGAGCCTCCCTCTGGTTCCCTTCTACATCCTCTGGCACAGCCTCAACCTTCACCAGAGTGAGGGAGATGAGGTAGGTGGTGCGTTTCTGTGGGTTGGTTGCCTTGCTCATTGGGACAGCAGACTTCAGCGCAGTGGCACCTGCAATCAGCCAGACCTGCACACCTCAGTCATGGCAACCGGGACACGACTGGAGCAGAGGAGAAAGAACATCTAAGATCAACATCAAACACAGATCCAACCTGATGCTATCACACCTTGTGTAGAAGATTATGTCTGATATCAGGCTTGTGGCTTGACGGGAATCCAAGTTTCTTCATGAAAATATTCAATAAAGACATGATTCAGGGAAAATACAGGAATGCATTTTGAATTGCAAATTTTTTAGAATATATTTGAAAAGGCTGACCCGCTGCTGTAACTAGTCTAGACTGATTTGTAATGCCTCCATTAACCCTCTTCAATGCACACCGATACTACGGGTCCCATACTGATTCATTCATAATCCTTACCTCTCGTTGCTCTGCTTTTCTTCCCTAACTATTTTAGTCTGTGCAAATGTGACATGTAGTCACAGGGCTAGCTTGAGGAGAAAGGTATTTACACTCTGTTGATGCCTCAGACTCAGATTTCAGCCTGGAATTATGCAACAGCCGATACATTTGGTTGATCCATTTTTTGTGAGTACAAACTAGAATGAATGCTGGCTGAATAATGCCACCTTACTATAGAATGTGAATGTATAGAATTTCCATATCATACCTTCATTTTTGCTGAAGAATATCCATTGAAACAGTTCCTCGTACATTCGATTTGATGAAGAATTGATCTTGCCATCAGATTACCATTCATATCAAACGGCACATCAAAGGGCTGAGAAGAAATGAGCTCCAGCTGATACGAGAGAAAGAAAACAGGGTGAAAAGGAACAGGGTGCAAAAACGTATAAATGGAAATCATTCACTTGTCACGAAGCGTCTGGCAGCTGGAGCCTCCATACGACAATGTCATGCATAAAATGATGTATGCACGGTGTGGGGGTCACTGCGAGATGCTGAAAAACATCTGTTGTTATGTCTCCAGAAAATGAAAGGAAGAGACGTAGTAGCCAGATTTACGCAGCCTGAGCAATGCTTCCTTCTGCCTGTCCAGAGCAGCTCCGCTCGGTCACCGCATCCTCTCCTCCGAGTGCCTCATCCAATTAGCAAGTCAATAAAATGTGTCTGTGAGGCGGAGGAAGCCCACCAGCTCACCACAGCCCCTCCTCCTTTTTTTCCTCCTCTTCTCGCAGCCACAGAGCCTTGCAGCCCCCCGCTAGCCCGCTGTTAGCCTGCCGCACAACCTGCTCCACTCTGGATCCAGCTCCGAACACAGGATGGGGATGAGAGGCTTCCAGTGAGACGGTGGTGCTCCCTGCCAACATGCATCAGATTTGTATCTGTGCCGATACGACAAAAGAGAGACGAGAAAGAAAAAAAACAACTCTGCTCCTGCAAAAGCACCTGCCCTGTCTCCAGCTCTGTCTGTCTCTCCCTCTCCGTTTCCAGAGCAATGTATGAGCAGCTCCCGCTCTCTCCCCCCGCTTCAGCGTCCCCTTTCAATGAGGATGCACAGAACTAATCTGGGTGTCTTTGGATCAATGCAATATTTAGAAAGCAATACGGATTTTTGTATGATGTAGGAAACTAATGAATATACGTATTTAGTATTTGCAGGTCATTAAAAAATAAAAATAAAAAACATATACGAAGATAAAATCGAATTTCCTGATCCTTTCTAAATGGATAATCGAAACAAAGAAGCAACGCAACCAGATCAAATGAAACTGTAAATCTTCAGGGTGGAAACTAAAAGGACAACAAAATAGTTATAATTTGGAATAAAGATTATGCGCGCATACTGAAGGCCTATTTAGGTCAGATAAAAAAAGTTGATGCAACATTTCTGATTTAGATGTTATTTCACATTATGGACTTTTGTTTCTCATTTTGATAAAACACTGCCAGCTATATACATTTTGGAGGAAGGTCTAACATTATTTTTACTTAAGTTAAGTTCATGATTGTATAATTGAATTGCTTAATGGAATTTGATTTACATTTTGGGTTATTAGCTTTTTTAAGAAAAGTAGGATATTGATACTATGTGCACATCTGTGAGGTAAATATTCCAGTTAGCTTAGCAGAAAAACAGGAAATAACTATTCTGCCTTTGTTCAAAGGTGGAAAAAAATTAAAATAATGATTACTTGGATTTATATAGTGCCTTTCAAGAAACCCAAGGACTCTCTTTACAATAGGACGAGGGGCCGTGGGGGGGACTAAAAGGAAAACACTCACACAACAGGGACGAGAAAATATGAAGATAAAAAACAGGCTGGTCACAAAAATATAGAGAAGATTATCTGAGGCTAACAGCCTTGACGAACCTTCAGTGCTTCTTTGATATTAACTTAAACAACTCTAAAGCTCTCGAACATAACTCATACGCTTTTCTGTACTGAATAAACAAATGAAAACTTAGTCTGTTGGTGAGATAAAGAGTCTTTAGTACATGTTTTTTTTAAACAGAGTCAAGCTCCAGTGTTGCTTGTCTTTATGCTAAGCTAAGTGGTAGCTTCATATTTACAGTACAAACATGAGTGGTATTGATCTGAAAGTGAATTAGCTTATTTCTTCATTTAATTAAAATTGAACTGATCACTCATCTTACTAGCAGCTTCTAAGTTATTATAGGTCTCAAGTGATACGGTGTATGAATGTTTGTTCATAACCAGGCAATACATGTACTTGGACAACTGTATAGGACGTTCTTTTATATTGTTGAGTATTTCAGTGTTTTGAATTTGTTAATTTGTCCGATCGTTCTTTCTTTGTTAGCGAAATGACTCATTTAAAGGGGAACTGTGTTACTACTCAATGTATTGTGTGGCTTTGGAATTAGCTTTTTTAAGATTGAGAAGAAAACGTGTAGCAATCAGGGCTTGGTTTTGGAAATTTCACATTTACACACATTAAAATAAATCCTGAAGTTTGAAAGATGTGGGCACTCAGCAGGCAGGAAGGGGGCTTATGAAAAGAACACGAGCAGCATAGAGTGAAGTGAATGATGCACTCTCTTTGTGCTTAAAGGTGGGGTAGGTCATTTTGGAGAAACCAGCTCGAGTGCGCTATAATTTGAAAATACACAGCCGGAAGAAATCTGCCACTTCCTTACAGAGTCCCTCCTCCAACACACACAAACGCGCACATGACCAATGAGGGCACGAGATAAGTTTGTGCACAGATGGAAGGCTGACAGGCAGGTAGGCCATCCAGTTATTTTAGCCGGGCCGGCTAAAATGATTGGTTGTGCTTTTTGCAGCACCACGGCTTCCAGAGATGGCATTTTTTTATGGATTTTTTTGTCAAAGCACTTCAGATATTCATTGCTATCGGGATGTTAAGAGCATTCCATGGAATATAACAAAAAGTGTATCATGAGCCGGTTTCTCAAACTTACCTTCCCCACCTTTAACATTAGTCTCTTGTAAGTCCCCCACTATATAAAAGAGCAATACTATATCATGTGGTCACCCCTATGTAAAACGTAACAATTCCCCTCCAAAATAACAACAAAAGAGGAGACACCTGCTGCTTATTTAGACAGCCGCATTCATTGACTGTTTATATCATTACATAAAGACAGAAAAAGTGAGGCAGACTTTATTATTTTGTTAGTATTTAAGGTTAGTGTTTTTTCCACACAAAGTATTTCAGTGCTCATAAAATCACATTAATTCTAAAAGAAAACACCATCATGTGTATAATAAAAATACACAAATGAAGTTTGAATGTGATTAAAATATTTTATTATTTGTATGTGGTTGCAGTGCTAGTGGATTTCAGATGGGATTGACAAACTGACATAAAATGTAACATGAAATGAAGTCCAACCCTTCAGTCCTTTGATCAATAAAAGAAAAAAAAATGTTTAAGGGCAATACCAGTATTTTTGTATTTCTTGTGCGTGTTTCTTCTGCGACTATTCTTTCATTTCCCCATGATTTTCAGAAGACGGATGGTTTTACTCTACCTTGAGTTGGAAAAATACTAAGACAAACACAGATCACTAAAGACTGGCTGCTCTGACCCTGAGGTGTCACTCTTGTCAGACATTGTTCAGCTTTTAATGAGAAAAGATGACATCTCTGCTTCTTTCTGTCTAAGCACTGCACAAAAGTTACAAGAGCAACATTTCAGAGGAGATGACAGACGTGTCTGTGCGCCAGTCCCTGCGGACGAGACTGATACACAAATCAAACATCAAAAACACTGGTTTTGTCCTTGAAGACACGCCATGTTAACATCATTAATTGTGACGTTGGAAAGCATGCCAGTGATCCTTAAGTTCCCTCCTCTTCTTTTTTTATTCCACTTCTCAGGCTTTAATCCTGTTTTGATGTTTCAGTAAATAAAAAATATATCCCAAAGCATAACCCAGACGTCTTGAAAGGCAATGCAAGGAATATTTAAAATTCCTTTATGGTTGGGCCAGGTCTAAGCTTAGACACTGTTACCTCTCTCTGCGCGGTTCACTGCATCATTTCAAGTCAATGTCTCCTCGTCCTGGAAATATGCATCTTCTAGGGCATTCATCGCGGATATTCGCTTCAAGGGGTCAAAGGTCAGCATTTTCTGTGGAAGAAACAATCATAGTAGTTTAGATCTCCGGGTTTTAAAAAGGAACAGTTTTTATTTTCTGCCGCCAGACGTCTGAAAATCAAAACAATGACATAAGATGGAGTTTGTTGGCATTGTAAAGTTGCACGAGGTCATGAGTTGTTGTCTTCACCACCCATGTCATCTTTGTAGTGAGCTTTTCCATCCAGTTTATCATCGCTGAGGTTTTTTTTTTTACCGCCACAGCGGTCTCCTCTTCTCCAAAACAAATGGACCCATTGATTGAAATAGGTATATAAGCGGATCAAACTGTTTTATGTTGAAATCTGAGATTCTCCGTCTTTGCTTGACTGCCACTAACACTAGCTCAGCTTGTTTCTCTGATTTGAATTCAGACTTTCGATGACTAATAATAATTTTTCAGGTTAAAATATATAGTAAAAAAGAAAAGCTGCCGTTAAGTGTATTGTTAAAAACGTGGCTTTAAAGTAGGTAGAAACTAAGTGAGAATGCCATCTTCTAGCAGAGAATTGTTTCATAACATTACGTTACCTTGATTAGTATAAAAGATTTCTCTAGGTCAGAAAATAGTTTGGATCTTTTGGGATGATTTAAGTTAACAATTCACACAAGCACAACCACTCACTTTTATAAGTCTAGTCGTTTTTAGGTATCTTAATGCAGAAATGTTACATTTTATAACTTTAAAAAGCATCAGTTGGAGGAGGCTGTCCCCCCTCTCTGTTTAGAATAGAATTGGGAAGGATGAAACCCTCTTTAAAAGGTCACACATGCAGAGCACACAGCACACAGTGAAATGTGTTCTCTGCATTTAACCCATCCTAGCACCAGGAGTGTAGTACTAGGAGTAGTGGGCAGCTATTGTAGAGCGCCCGGGGAGCAATGGGGGAAGGGGGATGTCCGGTGCCTTGCTCAAGGGCACCACGGCAGGGCAGCAGGTGAACTGGGACCTCTCCAAGTACCAGACTACACTCCATATTTTAGGTCTGGTCGGGGACTTGAACCGGCAACCCTACGGCTCACAGTCCAAGCCCCTACTGACTGAGCCACTACTCATGTCTGAGTTCAGCATGAAGACTTGATACGTGGGTCTGTCTCCGTACAAAGGCAACACAATCTGTGTGCCGGCACCAATAAACCTCACTAACACACACCTTACATCTCATCTATTAACTACATTTAAAATAAAAGATTAGAGACGATACACAGCTCACATAGGGTTATGAGCCACATTACCATCTGCCCAGGACCAGTTGCCAGGCAACCAGTTGAAAGTACAAGAAGTTACTGGCCTCTTTTTTTTACTTTGCACTTTAACATATTGTTTCTACATCATACAAAGAAGCAGAATTAAATAAATACAAAGTCAAATGTAATCCCAGAAAAGCAACATTTACTGCACATGATCTTTTAGTGATTTCTGGGGTTTTCCTTTTCCTGCAGCTTGTTATATAGGTTTCTGTGCATGTTAAAGGACTGCAAAGGCTTAAATCACAAAGTTCCCCCAGAGGGAGTTTCTCTCCCACACTCCCGCCCCCCCTGCCTCATTTGGACTCCTTTGTTTACTTCAGGAACATAGTGACATCACTATGTGACACCCGCGCCTCTATTGGCTAGCGCTCCAACACATTGTAAGTGTGTAAACATGTCACAGTAGAGGCACAAACACCTCATATACAAAATAAACCTGAACATGTTGGTAAAATCACTAATAATCAATTAGAACAATTGTGATCTTAGGTTTTTAGTTCTAGCAGTGAAACTAGTGTGCAGAAAGAGTACTTTTCTTTCAAAGAGAAGTGCTGTAAGTAACGCTCTCTCCAGAGTTTAACCAGCTGGTTAAGTAACACTAGTCACAAGAAGTTCTTGTGGCTGATAATGAACATCAGCAGACTATGAGCAAAGACAAATATTCCGGAGCCTTCCTGAGGTTATGGATCTGTTGCCGTCTTGTTTTCAACTGTACACAGCTGAAAATAAATAGTTTACAAGACAGGATGGACCAAACTTTTAATTTTTAAATCTTACCAACAATAGTTGCGCCCCCAGCTCATTTATCTCTGGAACAAAGTCAGTGATCGGGCGTGGTAAGAGTGAGGGGAAGTGTTTCCTTGAGAGTGAAACATCAGTCGGCCACTCGTCCTCTGATGGCAAGCCAATAACTCTGAAATTACATTATATATTTAATTAAACACGCACAATATGAGGCATCTAGTCAGGTAAATGTGATGTTAACTATTTGAAACTCACTGAAGAATTTTCCCAAGTTGGTCCACTTCTGATTCTCCACAGAACAAAGGTCTGGCAGACAGAGAGTTTGAACCACAGTGAAAACATTGAAGCACTTTTATTAGTTCACATGCTTTTGCTATTCCCATTTGTGCAGGAAGGCAAACAGGAACATGATGTTCTTTAAACACAGATTGCAAACAGATTAATGATTTTACTGTTTGTATACATTTGCAACATCTTACCCCAATCAATTTGTTCGGGACATTATGATTGTATCATTATTTCATCACCATCGTTCACAGGAAAAATATTTGAGGCATGAATCTCTTTCTGAAGATGACTGCTTTCTAAATGCAATGTGTCATTTGTACCACTAGAGGGAGCTGCTGTTGGTGTACTCTATTTCTCAGCTGATCTGAGAGAGAAATTGCAAACTACATTAATATGCTTTAGTCACATGGTGATTTTTGCATGCAGAAACTGTTTGTATGTGTTGAAGCAGGACTGGAAGATGTCAGTGGATGGGCATGCCTGACACTGATGACACTTGTTTGATTATGATTTGTAGACTTGGTTGACGAAAGGGCAAGCAAAAAATTAAATATGTGTATGTTCAGTTACATAATGAATGTGGCAGCTGTTTTCACCAATTCACTTCCCGACAGTCTGACATCCAGCCCAGATTTCCCCGGAGCCGTAGATAACCTCATAATGTGATCTATTTACAGATAAAATCGAAACCCTGCTCCACAAACTCATCAGGGCAGCTCGGACACAGACACATAGATGTATGTTTTGAATCTCCAGACAGAGTATACCTACTAACATCAATCTCAAGCGTGAAAGGTGGAGCATACCTCTGGCATGATGATCAATATGATATTACATACTATTGTTTTAGAATCTTTGGAAGTATGAAAAATAAAAGCGACATTGAATTAGCCTTTATAGGGAATGTTGCCCAGATTAGGCTTTTTCTAAAAACATAGTAAGGGAACCAATGTATTTAAATGTTTTGTACATTGTCCATATATTTAATTTGCTGACCTCAACATGAGGCTGAACAAGACTTCAATGATTATGCAAAGCCTCAATCGTTCCTAACTTTGTAACGTAGTATTAAGGGAAAAGAACATTGCCAGTGAACATTATACAAGCAAAGTAGTAGTGTCAAAATGAATCAGTAATATTAAAATGTATTTTGTGGGAGACCTTTTTCCATTTTTATTTTAGAGGTTCAAATGATCTATCCTCCGGCTAGCTCATCCGAGAAACTACAGCTGACTTTGTAAGCACGAACCTTTACCTTCAGGATATGTAATTGAATCTCTGCTGCTCTGTAACTTAATCAAATCTCCACCAAAAGTCGTATGCGCTGCTCTCTTCGCCCCAGGACTCTCTTCTTATCAAATTACAGCCAAATGTTTTCATGCTACTTCTTTTAGATATAGATTTTTTTAAACCTGCATTTAAACACTGACACAGGCATATTGATCATAACAAACATAAACATACGTATTAAAAAGGCTTGTCTTCTTTAAGTTATTCTGCTGACTCACTTGCGTCTGAACATCTCAGCAAAGATGCAGCCGGTGCTCCAGATGTCCACAGGTGTGGCGTAACTGGACTGCAGCAGAACCTCGGGGGGGCGGTACCACAGTGTCACCACCTGGGGAACACACACACACACACACACACACACACACACACACACACACACACACACACACACACACACACACACACACACACACACACACACACACACACACACACACACACACACACACACACACACACACACACACACACACACACACACACACACACACACACACACACACACACACACACACACACACACACACTTTAGCTTGTGGACAACAGAATGCCTGTACTTTAGCTGCAATAATTACAAAAATGTTCCCTACATTGAGCTCCTACCAGGCGGACACATCCTTAATTTATTATGAATATGAAGTTACAAACTGGACTTTGTGTTTGGTATCAATTAGTTAATGTTAGCATGCAAACAGGCTAAACCAAGAAAGTAAAAGTTAAATAGTACCTGCTGAAAAGGACCATGTAAGCATTGTCATTGTAAATAATTAGCATGCTGAAGTTAACTTTTAGTTTAAGTGCTGCCTCATAGACTCTAGCATGGATGAAGACTCTTAGACTTGTTAAAAGTGTTTCTTAAATGTGAGTTCAACGAAGCTCAAACCAAGACCAGACAGACCAAACATTTCATGTATGCTATTTTGATTGGTAGTTCGACTAGTAAGCCAACATGGAAAAGGCTAATGTGAACTTATTGTGTCTGATAAACTCATACATGTTAGACACTGATTGCACTGACAATTAAGTATTCTAAAGCAACTAAGACGAATGGAAGCCAGCAGTTGCCCAAATGGTAAAATAAAATAAACAGTAATATGTTGGAAATGCATACACAATACATAAAACAATGGTATGGTCCAGGTGAGTTCTTACCACAGGAGTGAGGGCCATGTGGCAGCTGTAGATCCTGGCCAGTCCAAAGTCAGCCAGCTTCACCTGGCCCTGGCTGGTTACCAGAATATTCTCTGGCTTCAGGTCTCTGTGCATCACACGGTTAGAGTGAAGGAATGCAAGACCGCACATCAACTGCCTCATCAGGTCCTGCAGAAACACATACAGGAATATTTTGACCAGCACTACATTTCAACAGAACCTGCTTTAAAAGATAGTTAAAAAAGGAAGATACTGCTTCAGTTCTCACTTGAATGCGCCCGGGGGCTAACCCTGCATCTGGGGCTCTCTCCAGGTACGTCTTGAGGTCTTGGTCCACATGTTCAAACACCAGAGTGACTTTAGTCTCCTGGTCCGACCTCTGGGTGGCACACACATCCATCAGCCTGTCATCAGAATACAACTTGTGTGAGAGGTGTTCACAGTGAACTGTAGCCAACACAACACTTTGATAGTCTTCTTACCTGACTACATTTGGGTGGTCAAACTGCTCCAGCCTTTTCAGCAGAGCCACCTCTCTGACGGTGGAGATCGGGAGGCCATTTTGGTCTGTCTGTACCCGCACGCTCTTCAGAGCCACAAACTGCCCGCTCTCTGTATCTCGGGCCTTGTAGACCGTCCCGTAAGCCCCGCCTCCGATCTCTGCCACGGGTTCATACTGGAGACTGGTGCCGTGAGCCATCGCCAAGATCAACTGACTAGGTATGAGACAAAAGGTATGACACAGATCAGATGCAATAAGTATAAATGATATTATTGCGATAATTAGATAATGAAAGTAATCACATATAGACACCCTGAAAATATACAGTATAAACTTAGTATGCCTTTTTAACTTTGAAATGTTAATAACAATTTTAACAATGAAGAAGTTCAAATCCGAATGTGTGAACAACTCTCCCTAAAAAAAAACTAGGAAGCAGTGTATGTCAAATATCACACCAATATGCAGCAGGAGCTATTTTTCCTGAACGTACTGGAAATAAAGCAGGGACTAAATGGGAAACCTTATACACATATCTTTAGAATATAAATATTATGCTCTACAAAAGGGGACATGATTTGTTTTTCCACTTTAGTAATTCCATTAGTTATCACTGTTATTCCAGGGTGTCCACCAGTGTGTAGTGAGCAGAGCTGTGTACAGCGGAGGCATGCTGTACGAAAACAACCTGCTGAATGTGCAAAGGAGCGGAGTAGGCCTTTTTGGTTGTGTGCAGAATGTGCAACATAAGAAACTATTGTTGACTGAAAAACTGTTTAAAGAAAACATATCTTAAATATAAATGTCTATTGCAGAAAAACAAATCAAGGTACAGTAATCCTCTGATGAAATCTGATGTTGGTATAAAGCAGCGCTGCTCACTGATTTACCACATTACCTTGGACAACAATATGACATGTGATGATAACATTAAGTCTCTATGAGTCTGATGGGAATCAAAACAATAAAGCAGAGGACTGTAAAACCAAATCAATAATGCTAAAACGCTCTGTAGAGATGAGGGAAATGTGTCGTACTTATTCACAGAACATTCTTTTGACCTGTTGCAGATTTAAAAACATTGATTCATGCAGCTTTGACTTGGAGGTGAGGAGGGCTTGATTCACACAGGGGTTGCACATATATAATATGTTTTCAAGCTTTCTGGCAGCAGGAGTGAAATAAGCGTTTTATCTAAAGAGCACTCCAGGTACTTTGGGTGCAGAGTGCTGAAAAGTGTGACATGTTTTTTGATGTATCCAAAGAGCAATTTATCAGTGCTCTTCTAGAGTACCTGACCTCTGGAAAAAAGTCAAATGACGCACTGATGGGATTTTGCTTTAAAGCAAAAACACATGACGCAAGACTGTTGGTCTCCACTCTGCCAGCACAGGAAGCACCTTCAACCACCCAGCCCGAAAAAGCATAACTTTCCCCTTCACCAAGTCCATCCATCCGCACACAACCACAGAGCCCCATCCCACTCCTTCCTTTTCTTTGTTCAAGCCTCGACCCACAGTGTACCCCTTCCACCTACTTAAGAATGACGCCTGCCACCTTCATATTGTACTGTCTGTGCCGTTTAATGGCCCAGGTCCCCCTCTGCTTCCTCCTGCTGTTTTTATTGCTTTCTACTACAGTTATTGGGATCCGGAGGTGTGGTACTAAGGTCAAAATGTTAGGGCTCATTATTCTAAGGAAAGAGTAGAGCAGCATCATTATAATATTCTTCACCCTGACCCTCCTCTCAGGTAAAGCTGCACAAATAGGCAAAAAATGATAAACAGGATTATTTACGATCTTTTTGTATTTATAAAAAAAAAAATGTTGCCCTTTCAAATTACAATAAACAAAGCACTGATTTACCCTTTCATGTTTTCCTTCTGAATCTAAAAATAGCCCTTAAAAATATGTTTCTTCTCCCTCTGTATTCAGTTGTTGTTTTGCCCTTTTGCTCTCTGTTGTTTATTAGTCAACACAAGATTATGTGTGAGCGGAACACATATTACAGTAAATCCTATTTAGTTTATAGTAGTATTTGAAAATGCTGATTAAGATGTGATCAATTGTGGAGCACTACTCTTACTCCCATCACATTCGCCAAGTTGGCATTCCTTACTGCTTATTGACTTTCTGTAAACACTTTTTTTTTTCTTAATATGAATGGTAACAATAAGAATAAACAAGTGAGGGCGGTAAAAGTTTCAGTGTCATGCTGTGTCAGACATCAAATATGAGCACACAGGGGATTTGTTAGGGCGGATAAAGTGCGAAAAAAAAGTGAAGTAGAGCTGTAGTTAAAATTGTTTCTGCAGGGCAGAGTGAGAAAAGACAGCAACAAAAGAAGAAGAAACACAATCCACTGAAAGCCGAACACTTCAACAAGGAATTCATTCTCTTCCGTTGTAAACCAGTCCCTTCATTTTCCAAAGCCGGCTCTGCAAAATGTATTATTAATAGCTGTAGAAAAAAACATTGCCAGCATGAGACAGCATGTTTGGCGAGTTAATGTTTACACGGTTGCTTCATGAGCCTGGAGAAAAGAAACAGAGAAATGCAGAGTTTAAGCTTAATGTAGAAATGCTGTACATGTGCTTTTTTGTGGGCACATTAAAAATAAAATCTAGATTTTCTTCCTTTTGGATCTTTATCGAAATCCTACCCTAGCTGAGCTCATTTATTCTACAAACCATGTATTACCCAACAGGTACATATAGGGTTAATTATATCTATATGCATATTTATTCTAGTACCACAATGGTGCTTATAACTCAATATAAATCATATACTGGTGGAAGTGAACATGATGTTGTCCAAGAGCTTAAACCTAGTATAGCCAATGTGCTTGTAGATTCAGATAAACCACAATTGTTGAAGTGGCCAATATAAAATATTAATAAGAGGAAGAGATGTTGCATCACGCACGTTGAACACACCACGTTTTTTCCTCTAATGCAAAGACAGTTGGGTAAAAGTGTCTGCGGACAAGAACCTGCATGCCTTCCTGTGCATCTGCAAGAAATATAAATACCTGTTAAAGTTATTGATATCAGAACTGAATTAGGAAAAATACACAGCATATAAATGTACTTCTAATTCAGTTGAATTAGCAATATAAATATGGTTCAACTTATTTATAGTAATGCAGCATTTATATAAAATAAAATGTGCAATGATTAAGGACAACTGGCCAAAATGCTTAACCAAATTTTTGGAGCAACAAATTAGACAAACAATTAAAACAAGAAATGTATTGTGATCTAGTGGTTACAGGCAAACACAATACGTTTAGCACAGAATGACCAACTGAACAAAAATGGACACTTTGAGAGAAGGATTTAACAAATAATTTCACATTTAGTTATTGTTTCTTTTTTGTAATAAAAGCTTCCCCAATTTGAATACATGTACTAGTAAAATTGGGTCCCATTCCCATTACTACTTAGTATGATGTTACTTAAAAATCATTTAATTGTTATTTTAGTTGCTGAATGAAGGTGATGACGGTGCAACACTACAGTTTCATTCAGAAATCCCCTAGCTATCGCATATTGTTCATACTACGAGCAAACAGAGTGTAACAGATGTTGAATGCCTAAATAAAGCTGTTTTGCAGACTTCCTGTGTTGAGGTATTTCTCTGAGACAGTAAAGTAACTAAACACCAAAGCTAGAAAATAAATGTTTACCAGTTAAAAGTTAAATACGGAGATATATATGCCCAATATTGAAGGAATATTGGAAACAAATGGTGATAATTCAAAAATATTTAGACAATGAGACATTAGTATGAAAAAGTGATAACAGGCTGGTTCAGAAGTTTACATGATTCTACTATGATGCAGTCTTTTAAACCAGGGAAACACAAAACTATTGATAATCAATATCTAGTCTTGAAGATATTTATATCAGAATGTTGCCCAGCCCTGGTCAATACTGCCATTTTGATGTGTGAGTCATGCAGTGTCCATAATGAATACCCAGGCTCTGTGAGGTCTAAATGCCAAGCATCCTCTTGACTACAGGATGTGGTCAGGCTGTACATGGCTTGTCACCCTAAAAACATTTCCTCATTTCCTCCTCAGTGACAGAACAGCAGAGGAAAATTAATTGAGAGGACAGATTTTACAGCTGGAAGGGTCGCTGCTGTCTCACAACAATGACGCCAGCAGCTATCGACCACCAGAAGAGCCTGTCAGTATATACAAATTGTCAACTCTAACTTCTCAGCCACATGTCATTAATGTACTTAATCCAGCCGGACATTGGGACCAGTGGGAGGAGGCCGAAACAGGCCAGCACAGACGGAAAGCCCTCGGTCCCGACACGTGGTGCCCCTCCATAGCTCTCCTTTGTTAATTAAACAGCATTAAAAAGTGGAGCAACAACAGGCCACACGGACTTTTTCCCCTCCTCACCTACATGTTCACTGACGTGGCGGAGGAACACAGTAAAAAGTACAGACGGCAGAGACAGATCACCGTCAGCAACTTGCATTTCCACATCTGTGCCATATTACATAAACTAGGCTATGTCACACTGTCACACACATGAATCACACTCTTGTAAACGATAGTTCAGATACTTCACATACCTCGGCGCGGTCTTTTCTGCGGCAGGTAGGCTTTACTTTAGCTTTATGAGGAGGACATGCTCACTGTTGTGCCACGTATAACTCCTCCAGAGCGGGTCAGCAGGTCGGGTCCGGGCGGAGGGTTACAGCTCCAGCGGTGGGTCCGATGTGCTGAGGCCAATCAACAGATTAAGATTTCGGCCTCCACTGTTTTCCCTTCCAGTCTGCTGCACTCTTTTTTGGGGTTGTCTCTTCCTGTTGCTTCTGGCAACTCTTCAGGAGGCGGAGCTAAAAATCTTCACCGCATGTCATGTACAAGACCTTAAAGCTCTGCTGTGCCTTATAAAGTTACAAATATCATACAATCTATACTGAAGATTAATTCCATATTAGTGTTGTTAAATGCATATCTTTAAAGATCATGTTGCTGTTTCATTTCCGATTCTAACAATAGGCCAACATACCAGACACGCCTTTTTCTTTAGCCTTCCACAAATGGTATTAGGGAATAAAATGGGTAAAATATAAATAAAATGTCTTAAAAGAAAAAAGAAAAAAAGTACGAAATATATAAGCAAATAAGAAAATATATTCAAAAGATTATATGCCAACAATAAATTATTATAATAATAATAATAATTAAAAAAAGAATTGAGAGGTAATGTAAAATGCTATGTGCTTACCGTACCTATTATCACATCTGAACTGAAGTATTTTCCATAAAGTACATCTGTACACAGTGGCTAGGTCTATAAGAAGGTTTAATGAGTTGTTGCCTGGCAGCTTTATGGATATTTGGGAGCTGTTTATCTAATAAATTAAACTTAATTTTCATTAGTAAATCAGTAATTGAAATAAAAACATTTATCGGTAGTGGCAATTTCGATGGCTACTGGAAAAAACAGCTATATATAGCACCCATACTTCACTACCAAAAACAGGGACGTGCTATGGTTAGATCTGTTTGCATAGACAACTGAAATACAACTCAAACAATAATACATCTGATTTTAAAATATCTAACAAACAATAATTGACCATGTATCATTCATACATTAAACAGATAAAACAAAGCTACCAAACATACATCTAATAGGAATTCACCACACCCTATACTCGATCCTAGTGTAGCCCTCCCGGAACGATAAACAGGTGTCAGTTTACCCGCGGAATCTTTTAATTGCGCACCCTGGGAGTTGGAGATGGGAGAGCCCAAAGAAGAGCACAGGTAAGTGTTTCCACGCTGTTGAATATATCTGTACTTTAACATTAATGCTTACCAAACTGCGTTCAAGATATGTATGCTGTTTATACACCAACCACAACATTTGTGGCTCGGCCATCCAACCACCCGGCATCTAAATGTGAGTTAAGATTGTCTCCAGACATAAAACCATCCAATAAAGTTTCTTAAATGCAACACCTGTCTCATTCTTCTGCATGTGTGCCAATATTCTCCTGCTCAGTCATGCTTTAGTGTTCACAAACTAATATGCAGTGCAACAAAATGCTTCCCCATGAATGAAGCTCTACACACACCTATTGGAGACTGCTCACCTAACAGGTAAGTCATAGTTTGTGTTCTGGTGTCCAGCACAACCAAACATCTGTTGGGGTCACAGTCTTTCATTGCTTCTACAGGTTTCCTTCCAGCCTACTGCTTTTGCTACTGTTGCTGATTAATGCTTAGGGGAAAAGGCAGATCTGTCATTTATAGACATTTAGTCCAGAAATGGGGATGTATCGCAGAGACAGTGGCCTGCAGATAGTCTCAGTGACAGGGGAACAAATATGAATTTAGGGCTTTCTGCCCAACCTAGAGAACATGCTGAAGAAACATTCTGCCTCAATTTCTGAAGGAGATTAAAAACCTTTTAGTACTTTCTTAGGATTTTCTTTTTCACAGCAGACATGTTGAGTGTAAAACAAATGTGTTACACATAACATTACCGATGGTTCCATTGAAGTGTCCCAGTAAGTCATGCATTTAAAAACAAGGAGAGAGCATGCACAATGAAGAATAAGAAGCTAAATGGAACAAAGCCATTTATTTTCTTTTTTTCACCTGTGGTTTCTTACTATGATGAGTCAGAATGTCTGCTGTGAAAAAGGCTTGATGCTGGTGTTGATGAATTGATGCATGCCTCCTGTGCAGTAATGGAAAGAAAATGTTTCCTACATGAAAGATTCTCACAACAAATGATGCTTTAGTAACTGGTTCATGATTCCTAGAAAGAGACACTGCTGTTTTGTTTGTCTGCTTTACGCACCACAAGCCTGATATCATGTTTTCTTATATTTCTTACAAGAGAAGGTAGATTTAGAAATGGTAATAGGTTTGGGGAAAACTATGTATTTTGATGTTGTGGTTCACTGTCCCTGCCCTGTCTTTCAAACTGATATCTGAAGTCATTTTACTGCCTCAGCTTACTCAAGCCATCAGACTGCCTCTGGCTCTAATCTTTACACAACATGCCTCGGGCATCCATTATCATGCAGATGAGGACACACTGCAATCAGTATTCATACAAAGCTGTGATAACTATTGCTGCCTCCAATCATTGCCTTCCCTGCAGCATTGCTGGCTTAGGTGATTTCAAAGTCAAGTACTGCACATATAGAATTATGACACAAGTCTTACAGTTTGTTTGAGTATCACATGTTGACGAAATTAAGGATCACTAATCACCTTGTCCTTTATTGTTTGTTACCACACTACCTATTATTATCCAATACAATTCTTGCTGCAACTTGGGCAGCATTTCTCGAAAACAAACAAACAGATAACCTCATTAAATATCACATTGATATTAAAACTAACAACTGCCATTTCTCCCCATTCATCTTAAAACCGCATGGAATTTTGGAAAGGTGATCAATAGTATTACAAAATAATCTAATATGAACAAAGCCACATAATATTAATAAAAACATCCCTGGTAATTAGATTTACTCAACAATTTCACATGATCAATTTGTATGTGTGTAATTTAAGTCATAAAACGCAAACATTTGCTTTTCTTTGTAGAGGATGATCAGGGAAAGAGTCTCCTTAAAGACAATCAGTCGACGGATGTGTTTTGTTTCTGTGAATGGTGGGCTTATTGTGTGTCCTGCTGTTCAAGGGTCTTTGTTCTGTTCTGAGTGTTATGAAACCATGCAAAAATATGGTCACACACACACACACACACACACACACACACACACACACACACACACACACACACACACACACACACACACACACAGTTGAACAGTTATTGTTTGTCTTTATCCATCAGCCGATTGGGATCAGCACGTGGCCTCCACGTCACATGAACATCAGCACCTCGGACAGCAGCCTCCGTCATTATGAACCTGAACCTCAATCTTTAACATCCTAGAGATCCCGGGGCACATCAGTGCAGCCTCAGTCATAAACTGTATAATAAAGTGCAGCCTGCCACGTGGAGAGGCATCTTATTGTCACAATGATTAATGGAGGCCTTGAGTATATTTGGTGAAGATTTGATGATGATGTGCGATTGTTTTTAACTACCCGGAAGGGACGTTTGCAGTCTGCTCTCGGCTCATTTTACGTTTTCAGGATCTGACACCCTCTCCCTCCTCCTGCTGTGTGGCGCAGAGATGGAGGGAGACGAACAGAAAACTGTGAGTGCAAGTTGTCGGAAAATGGATTATTGTTTTTTGTCTTTTTTCCCTATCCATCTCTAACATGCACCGCTGCTGGATGTTAACGTTGCAACGGACCTGCTTAAGGAGAAAAGGTGTGGGTCGATCCTAAAAAGAAAAGAAAACAAGGCAACAGCGAAGAAGGACTCCCGTGAAATAATGGATGCCACCACGAGACAACAAAGAATGCACGCTTGTCACCTCGTGGATTTCATATATCCTGTATAAATAGAGAGTCCAACATATTAATCGGCTTTGACTTCATTTTAATAGGATTTAATATCAACCCCCCTTCACACACCCTCGCTGTTTTTTGCCTGAGGAAGAAACGACATCAACATTTCTGCCATATGCTCATTTAAAAACATCAAGAAAACACTAGGACAGTCTAACAATGAAGAACCGGACTGAACATGTAGGCATGGGAGGATGATGTTGTTGGACACTTCTGACTTTAATGCTGGTGCATCAAAGTGCGTGGCTCGCAGCCTTCATTGGCTGTATCCATGATAAATAATGCTTCCCCATTGGCTGGATAGCGGTGCACATGCTATAACAACAGGATATGCAAAGAGCTATGGGCTGATCTAATAGCCTATCATGTTTCCAGCACGCTTTTTTGACCGAGATCTGTATTTTATTTAATAGGATGTGAACTGCCTACTTGAATCAAATGGTTCGGATGCCATAATAATAATATTAGCCTAATAATAACCCTAATAATAATAATAGGCCTAATAATAATAATGATAATTTATAATGGACCTGCCACAGTCAAGCTGAAGGCTGTTTTTATCTCACGGATGTTTTTCAATGAACTCAAAGTGTTGTTACTGATGCGCTCTGGATCAAGCAGGAGGACTGACACACACCCGGACACACGCACCGGGATGCGAGGGCTCGCCATAGGAGGCTGTGGCTGGCCGCCTCTGAGCTGCTCTCATCGGGACGATGAGGAGGAATATTACGGCTCGGAGTCCCGGCCACGCAGCCTGGCAGTTGAGGACACGGAGGAAGACAAACCCGAGGGAGGAGCAGGCCTGGATGCCGCTTCCCTGCCGAGCCTCTCGGAGAGCGGGACGCGGTCACCGCAGTGCCGGATCTGCTTCCAGGGCCCGGAGAAGGTATATTATATAATACAGGTATCACTGTGGGTTCCTGTGCTTTAAGGGGGTCAAGTAGGCCAGTGGTTCTCAAACTTTTTCCAACCAATGACAACCATTTGATCCAGTTCCAGCGATCAAATGGTGGACCCTGAACTGGACCTTTATATTTTTGCTTTTAGATGTTTTGTTACAGAACATACCCATGACCAAAATAGTGTACATTTTGTCATGGTGTAGCCGACGAGGGCCAGGCTGAGAAAGTACATTCAAATGTCAATATTTTTTAAGGCGTTAGGAAAAACTCCAGCAAATCAGTGTTGTTTTTCATTAAGTCCGGGGGCTTGCACAGGAAGATCTTTTCTTCAAAATGTTCAAAGTGAAAGATGTATCACGCTATGTGGAATGGGGTGAGAAACGTCTGTGCTTTAGAAAAAATAATACTAAGACTCCATAGTTAAAACCACTACTGCAAACTTTAGTACCGATCCAGTCTTTTTTCTTCAACTTTGACTATTCCGAAATTATTCAGCCATGCCCTCAGGGTTAGCTTTTATTCATGATAACAAGCAAACTGCATATATGGGTGTAAAAATACTGCTTTTAGTGGTGCAGATAAATTCAGTTTTAAAAACACATTTCACATCAATACCAAAATGTTTCAAATACCCCTCATCAAGTCTGCTCTGATGCAAAGAAAAAAGCAATTAAGATATCCAAAAGTGATCTGAAAATAGCATTGGGCAGAGGGCATCCGTTAGGTTGGATAGAAGCAGGAGGAGCTTTTTATTTACCATGTGATCCTGTGAATTCCTCGCATTAATAGATTCAGCATCTGATCTTCAAAATTAGGCTCCTTTAAAAAAACACAGCGAAGAAAGTTTCAGAGAAAGATTCCTCGACATTAAAGACATTAATACTCATTATAATTCGAGGGATATGAGTTAGTATGAGTTATTAATAACTGGCTGCAGGACTCTTGCATAGAACACATTAACACAGGGATCAAACCTTTGATCATTTCTTTATGCTTTAGGCAGTTCACACAAAGTGCAGCTCAAGTCTCCTCCACTCACATGAATACAAACTGAGGGGATGGATGCAGAGAAAGTTAAAACATTTTTAAAAAGCTCATGTCAAACGTGAAAGTCTGAGCACGTCAAACCTAGCAAATGATATCAACCTTGAAGATAGAGACTTTGCTAGAGGTCTCAGAAAGATTTATTTCCCCTCTAGATATCCAACTAATTAAAGGCCTAGCACATCACCTGGAGTCAGACAGAACATAATGTGAGATGTGCGAGAGTGTTGTCAGTCCGAGGGCCTTGGGGAGTCTGGTACTGACAGCACAAACCTGCACCAGATGTCCTGTGATTTCTTCTGAGACTACAGGAAAGTGACACAAGAGAAGGAAACTTTCGGGATAAAGGCATTAATCAAAATGTATCAAATCCAACCAAAACCACAAACTCTCATCCTATTACATTTTGATTTGTTAAACACGTCTGGTTAGATGATATCCTCTTAACACATCAACCCCTGAACGTTTCCTTTCAGTCAGCACATGACTATAGTGCATGATGCTTGAAACATCTTCGCAGTAATGGGGCAAAGTCTATTTTCATTACCACAATTAGTCATATTGAATGGGGGATCAACTGTCTTATGTCTAAACATATTTAAGGACCATCTATCCATCGTTATCTCCTTATACGCAATCGGGTTGCTTAGGAAGCAGTTTCAAAGGGCCCCAAACCTCCTTTTCCTGGCCACATCAACCAGCTCTGACTGGGCATCACCCATCCTTCATGTGAGAGAACGAAGATGGACTGATGGAGCTTTCCAAATACAACATTGGAGACCAAAATTGGACATTGACTGTCAATAAATCATTCTATTATTACTTACACCATAATCAACTTAAAGGTGGGGTATGTAATTTATTTCAGAAACACTTTTTGTTATATTCCATGGAATGCTCTTAACATCCCGATAGCAATGAATATATTAAATGCTTTGACAATAAATACATACAAAAATGTAATCTGTGGAAGCCGTGGCGCTGCAAAAAACACAACCAATAATTTCAGCCGGCCCGGCTAAAATAACTGGATGGCCTACCTGCCTGTCAGCCTTCCATCTGTGCACAAACTTATCTCGTGCCCTCATTGGTCATGTGTGCGTTCGTGTGTGTTGGAGGAGGGGCTCTGTAAGGAAGTCTGAAGGAAGAGGCAGATTTTTTCCGGTTGTGTACTTTCAAATTCTAGCGCACTCGAGCTGGTTTCTCCAAAATTACCTACCCCACCTTTAACTCAAAATACCCACAATACCCAAAATACTACGAAAACACAATTTGCATAATTCAAAGGCAGTTCAGCTTCTCTGAAGCTTTAACTTCCTAGACATTATAATACCATTTGCATACATACATTATAGTTTTATATTGATTATATCGGTGCTTGCATCAAGTTATACCATTTTTTTATTTAACCCCATTGGCCAGTTTCATCAGAGGAACAACCCTGAACACCCTTAAACAACACCATTCCTAGTAGATAACAATGTGACAGCAATAATATAGGGGAAGGGAAGCAAGTTGTTCTCTTAATGCTGAATGCCTTTATTTGTTCTGTCATCTTCACCAAATTAGATCTTGTAACAGGCAGATTCAATAACATCCAGCAGCCTCTGCTCAGTGTTTCTCATGCAGCTGCTGTGTGTGTCCTGCAGGGGGAGTTGTTGAGCCCTTGTCGCTGTAACGGCTCTGTACGCTGCACTCACCAGTCCTGCCTTATCCGCTGGATCAGCGAGAGAGGCTCCTGGAGCTGCGAGATCTGCTACTTCAAGTTCGAGGTCCTGGCCATCAGCACCAAAAACCCTCTGCAGGTACAGTCACACACACTCTCTGTCTCTCTCTCCTCAGCTTTACGATGAAAACTCTCTTACATAGCCCATGTAACATGGGTATAACTTGTAAAGGAGATGAATGCAATCCTTGACATTAGACTGCCAGACTATAAGGCAACAAGTAATGCACACATTTCACATTGCAATATTTGATTAAGGGAAGGGTGAACAAGCTAGTGATCACATTAGTGGACATTGATTAGATAAATGTAATGGCACACAGCAGAGGCCATGCAGTGTTTACACTACCAAAATCACACGTTTTGGACAGATGCTGTCTACCTGCACTTATTCCTAACATAAGGCACACTGCAGATAAGAGTATCGCTATTTACACAGAGCTATTTATACCGTTTTTTTGCAGACAATAGACAGACAATGGCACATATTTTAACCAGACGAGCAGACAGTATAACCAAATGTCGTCAGCCTCTGAATGCTAGAACAGAGATATTATCAGATGAAAGGCTTGTTCCCTCAGTTGCTTTTGTTGCTACACAATCTCTGCATCTCTGAATAAACACTGTAAGTTGTTTTGAAGAATTAGTGTGATATGGTACTAGTATAGATTCATTTGTATTAAAGGCAGATCAGCAGAGGGCCGATGAGGCTGTGATTTGAACCACTTGGCAGAGTAGTTCATTTGAAAGTGTAGAGAGTGAAATGGGGTAATCATACATTTGTCTCACTGAAATCAATGATAAGAAATACTCACTGTCACACAATGTCAATATGTCAAAAACTGAGACAAAGACACACATCACATAGGCGCAAGACTTTCAGAAAAACAGCATAACTAGGAAAAGATTAAAGGATTGTCGTGGCCGGTTTTCCTCTGAGTTAATGCAACATTCTTATAATGTAGGTGATATCATTTCTGATATGTGTGATGGTGAATATGATACATTTGTATATATATTTTGATATTTAGAAATATGGCTTCTTTTATGTACTTTTTCTATATACTTCTCTCTTTCAAGTATATTGGACTGTTAATCGTTTGTGAATGTTTTATCACTCTGGTGTTATGAATTTACCACATATGCCATCATAGATTGTATTTGCTTTGTTAGTGTGCTTAATGTAGAAATACGGGTGTTCTTTTCCATTTTGAAGCATGCATGTGTTAACTTTTTCATTACAGAAACTGAGAAACCTTGCATCATTACAGGGTCTTACATAATTAAGAATCATTTTGATATGTACATCTACAGTTCAGGTACATGTTTGGGTCTCATTCTGTCTTTCCTAGTGGCAGGCCCTCTCTCTGACTGTGATTGAGAAGGTGCAGATTGCGGCCATGATCCTGGGCTCTTTGTTCCTCATCGCCAGCATCTCCTGGTTGGTGTGGTCCTCTCTCAGCCCTTCAGCCAAATGGCAGCGGCAGGATCTCCTCTTCCAGATATGCTACGGCATGTACGGCTTCATGGACATAGTTTGCATCGGTAAGACTCAAACCTCTGTCTTCCACTTGCATTATTACCAAGACTACCGCAATACTTTTTAATACCAAAACTAGCACATTATTCAGTACGCTAAATTTAGTTTTTCCAACACATGGCATTTACATTTGCATACTAGCATGCATACTCTGGCTTTTCTGGACCACTTTGCGCAGAAGATATACAATCAAGAAGGTCAAAGTTGAAGGCAGAAGACCTTTTACCAAAAACCTCATGGCAATGTCGGGAGATCCCAAAGGTTTATAGGCTTTATCTTGCCGATAATAAAAAGAATAAAATGGTATGACAATCCATCCAATAGTCGAAAGCTGTTGTTATCATTATCTCTTTCTTTTGATCGATTACTTTGCACATTTTATTATAAAGTGCAACAACACAAATAAAATAATACATTGGTGTTGCATTACTGTATTTGTTGCGTTCTTTCTCTGCTTCTTTTTTCTTTCCTTGTAAAGGGATTTGAATTGAAACCGTTTTTTTGACCAAACATCGGTCCGAAATACCCACAAACAAGTCTATTATATTAAGTTTTGGATTTCAAGATCGTATAGTTGTTATTCACTCTGTACCTTGTGTCCCTTTTCAATACTTCCTGATTGTAATTGAACAAACAACTGTTTGTCTATATGTAACCCTGTTTCCTGCCCTGACCTCCCCCACCCTTTGTCCCAATGCCCAGGCCTTATAATCCATGAAGGATCGTCTGTTTACCGGATCTTTAAACGCTGGCAGGCGGTGAACCAGCAGTGGAAAGTGCTGAACTATGAGAAAGCAAAGGACTTAGGAGACCCCATCAGTTCTTGCAAAGTTCGCGTTGAGAGGAACTCAGACGGCGGACAGAGGGCGAGTCGACATGTCAGGACTATTCTCAACCACCACTGTGGCTACACCATTTTACACATCCTCAGCCAGTTAAGACCCAACAGCCTGCGCAGAGACAACCATGAGGTGGTGATGAGGGTGACCACAGTATGAGGCCAACGTGCTCCGATGTTTAGGGAGGAGGTCAACGTGTTGATTGGGATTTAATTGTTGATTTTTAAATCCTTATCTGCCACATAAACACTGACGGTTACTTTTGGTCGCACAGAATCTCCCTGAGCTCAAAGTGGACCATGGGAAATATTTCAGAGATTTGGGCAAAGGGAGGGTGTTGCAGTGATTATAAACAAAGACTGTGAAAACATGACAATTAAAAAAGAAAAAGTTTGATTCCTAAAGCTTTCAAAAACAATGTTTACCACCATGACCAATCTTACAAAATGTCATTGAAATATTTATTTCCTTTCCAAAGAAAAAATAAAATGAATGTCATTTCGTTTGATTCGGATTTTACTCTATAATAGAGGGTTTATTGGTGAAAGCGATCGTGCTCCTATCAATATGCTCCTGAGGGTCTGCCATGATTTGACAGATGTTTCACTTGAAGCAGCATCGATGGATCAAACGTTAGATAACAAATAAACTCTGAGATACGACACAATTGCTCGAACTTTGAAGTTAAAAGTACAAATCATGTTTTTGTAATAAAGATGTTGTTGATCGCAAAGGAACATTTGTTTTGGTTTCCATTCTTTCATTCATAATGGATAATGGATTTCAGCCGATGTGGTTTGAAAACAAATTTGACACTTGATAAGCGCAGATTGGATTTTCCTGTTGTCTGCATAATTCCTGTAGGAAAAATCTACTGACATGCACACCGGGTTTGACAATTCAAATCAATCCAATATGCTTTATTGGCAGGAATGTAACAAGATAATATTGAATGTTACATGGAAAATATTAAATGTAACAAGGATTAAGTTGAATATACCAAGGAAAAGGTGTAATTCAAGCTCTTCTTTCTTCACTGTCAACTATCAAATAAAGATTTGTTAAAAATCTAGGGCTAGCCTGACTGAAGATCCTTTCTCATTTTGTTGGTCTGAAAATGTATACATCTCATAATTTAGCATGTAGAATTACAACGAAATAGAGCACAGTTTGCAGCAGACTGTGTCTGAATGACACATTTTAATACAAATGTATTGGTACTAATTGTAAGTTACAACAAGTGGACGAGAAACAATGAAACAAACGGGCATCAGTTCAAAATAACAACGCGGACCTCCAACTACAGTAGCCTATGTAAACACCCAGAACAGTGGCTCCCAACCTGGGGAAGGAAAGGCCTGCAAGATGATAACATTTAGAAAGAAGAAGCTGCTTATAATGAGTTTTTTTTTTTTTACATGTGAGATCTTGAGATCTATAAAAAAAAAACAATCTGAAAATCTTAAATTACTCTTAAACTAAGCCATGTTTGTTTTACTTGGATAACTGAGTTTATTGTACTTTTTACAGCTCCATTTGAAACTATGCCCCTCCTTTTCTGGCATCATCAGTGTACTACATGGAAAGATGTTGATGGCATACATAACAAATGCACTCACAAAAAAAAAAGTGCATTAGTGTAAATGTACACGCCAACAGCCCTTTTGTAGTTATTCTGTTGTTTTCAGTTTTCTTTGCAAAGATTTTGAACTCTACATAAAAAATATGAATTATCCTAGTAGGCTACCAATAAAAGGCAATGACAACTGTTGTGACTGTGTGTCAATTTAAACATGTAATAGTGCCGTCATTCTTTTGATTATTTATTAAATTATAACACATTTTTATTATTATTTTTGTATTTATTTTTTCTCTATTGTTACACTTTCTGCGGTAG
>NC_136903.1:70848450-70936789 GCF_949606895.1 Notothenia rossii | reverse complement strand
AGTCAATTGTTCTGGGAATGTCATTTTTGAGCCTGAGGCCTGAAAAACAGGCTCGGGGCTCAACTGGGTCATACATGAAGCACGGCTCTTCAGTTTGTTCACTAGCTTGCGTTACGTGATGACAGCTATGTCATATACGGTGTGTTTGACCAAGGTGTGTCGTATGAACAGTATGTCAGCACTTCTCTATAAACTATATCTGGGTGGCTAGATAGAAATAGCTTGGTGCACAAATGTTTATTAACTTCTACTAGAATGGTGCATTGCAGACCTACAACAAGGCAAATGCTGCATTTAGTACATTCTCCACGGAAGTCCCATCTCCTGAGTTGAGAGTATTTCTTCAGACTTGTGTGTTCATGACTGCAAAGTTGGAATGTGGAAACAAAATTGACGATACAAAGAAGATCTTTAAACAACATGGTTGTTATCCAACTTGTTGTTCCAGCTTGAGAGGGCGTTAACATGAATATTCCCAGCTTTTTCAGAATATCTCACAACGATAAGATATGATTTGTGTATCTGACCTGTGTCTCTGACCCGCTCCAACGATTTTGAGGTTCTTCCTTGGCCCAAACTTTTACTTAGTTTCGTGAAAATCTGTGGTCAGCAGTTTTTTCTGTAATCCTGCTGACCTAAGCAGGTCAAACAGACAAAGAAATAGATGGATCAAGCCGAAAGCATAACCTCACCTGCGGATAAAAAACACATATGATGTTTATTGTTACTGAAATGGAGCTTATACATAAGCCCCCCCTGAGGGGTCTATTACAGCGCCTCAGACGTGGCCTTTAATAACCTTAAATAAAGCTGACAGCCTGGCCCAACGCTGCAGGGTAATAAGAATATGCTTTCTATCGACAAATAATTACTTTCCCTCATGTTCAAAATATGGACTGAATGAATTTATACGCATTGCTCCTTAAATCCAGGATTTCAGTACAATAGGCTTATTGACTGACACGCACGGCAGTATAGAGCAGTGCAAGACGCCATTTATCCGTTCCAATTAGCCGCGGTAATCTATGACTTGTCGAAGGGCGCATTAGGTTACTCACAGTGGGCTTAGTGTACCAGGTTACATTTAGGTACCCTGGGTAGAAAGAAACCTCAAATGCCCTGAGCAATAATAACAAAGAAATTAAAATAAGGGAGAAAATGCTGTAACACTGACTCATTTATGGAACACAAATGATATAGGTTATTCATCTATAAACGCAAACATTGATTCAATATTTTTATTATGATTGTATATACTATAACTTTAAACATTATGAATATTATATCTTCAGCCTCAGTTGAGGCTTTTTCTTTTAAGCTGAGGCTGAAAGTGTCTCAGAGGAACTCGGCCCATTTAAGGAATTGCTTTTCCTTGGCCTTGCAATATTGTTCTTTATTTAGTATACACTCCCTTCAGCCTGCTCAAAACTTGAATATCTTTGACTTGCATTAGCCTAGCTGAAATGAAAATGTTTTTGGCAGCCGTTTACTTTAGTATTATTGCCTTCCTTGCTTGTGATTAGAATAAAAAAGTTGTAGGACTCCTAGAATCACCCTGACAAATGTTCAAAATGTAGACCCAATCCTTC
The DNA here is from genome assembly GCF_949606895.1 of Notothenia rossii. NCBI lineage: Eukaryota > Metazoa > Chordata > Actinopteri > Perciformes > Nototheniidae > Notothenia > Notothenia rossii. Next base: position 70,935,200 of record NC_136903.1, on the reverse strand, counting down.
CCATGTGTTTCAAGTGTTTTCACGTGCAACATGTGTTTCAAGTGTTGAAACTGCAAATTCTGGGACCGTTTTTTTCCATCTTCTTAGTAAGTTCTGTAACCAGAAATGTGTTAAGGTTTTTCCATCTTAAATCCCCAGTGAAGTGGCCCCTGAGGCTGCAGCAGTCCCTAGTGATTATCCCCACATCTTTCTGTCTATACCTGCCATTATTTATTTTAACTAATAAAAAGTGTTAGTGGAATGGTTTTTAATGTATCAGCCAGACAGGGATCAATGGAGCCTTCACTTGTGCACTAAATACATGGGGAACGTTATGAGGGGGGGTGGGGGCGATTTCAAGAAGGGAAATTCCAGTTTTGCCATCAGTGGTGCTTTTAACACCCACCACGAAATGTTACGGGGGTGGGGGGGGGCATATTTAAGTTAAGATGACAATCGCACGTCTAAAAACCATATTATTAAATTGAATGAAAATAGAAGGTCTTATTTTTATCTCATGCGTGGGAAGGACTAGATTGTGAAATGACCTGTTTGTTTTAATTGTGCTTATGTTACCGTTTCCGGCCCACTTTCTTTTGTGTTTTTCAGCTGAGTAAGATGTTTTTCCTCTTCCCTGACCCTCACTTTAAGAAGACCAAGCACAAGTGGAGGATTATCAGTCCAACGCTACTGGCAGAGTACGCCTACACGCTGAGAGTCGGGGTATGTACATAAGTAAGACTTGTTGCACCTAGTTTTGAAAACAATGAGTCTTTCAACAGAGGATTCATCTGCATTAACTCAATTGTTGAGGTCATTTAAGCACATATGAACTGGCTTCGGCTTCTCAAGTAGAGGAATGTCACATTGTAGCACGAGGACATTTTGTAGTAGACTTTTTTATTGACTGTTTAAACAGTTGATCTAAAAATAAACATATTTTAAGTATGTTTAATAGGTATATTTACAACCGCAGTGCCTATGTTAATTGTAATAAAGGAACGTGTCACCCACACTGAAAAAAGTTAAACGTTGACTTTAATTAAATATATTACGTCAACAAATATCACATTACTGTAATAGGTTAATTGAAAGCAATAATATTAAGTTGAACCTAATGTGTTTTATTAAAACTTGATATTATTGCTTTCAACTAACCTAATACAGTTATGTGAAATCTGTTGACATAATACATTTAATTAAAGTCAACGTTTCACTTTTTTCAGTGCAGTGTAACACGAGGGCGTCATTATTAATTATTGGTCCACAATGGATCTCTGACACACAAGAATAAGAAATATCAGACTACACAGAAAATACTCGTCAGTATCCATGCATTCAGTGAAATAAATAGTTTGAAACGTTGTGGTCTGCAAATGGCTGACGTCAGCACTGAGCCTTCTGCCTGACGGAGCGCTCGGAGCTACAGTGGGACACTCAAACAAGACGAGAACTGATGGAGGTTTTTTGGGAACAATGGAGGGCTTGTGTCTAAATGTGGCTTTATCGTTTTTTCCCCCACGTGTGTCGTAGTGTGTGCCTCTGTGTGTACATTAGTGTATGTGTGAGTGAAAGCTCTACAATGGCCTTCAGCATTGGCACCCTGCCAAAACTGCTGGTGGGTGGGAAGGCTGTCAAGATAATGCTCATTGCAGGCAGTTTGATACCAAAATGAACCCCTATTAAAGATAAAGCCTATTGTTATTTTTGTATTATTCACACTACAGTGCTCGCCTCCATGTAACTACGCCAGAGTTAGCTTATAAACTAATTCTTATCTGTAGTCCTTGGGAAACTTATACAAATATTGGTCTATCAATACAATACGGCGCAAATACAGAAATACACCATAAAACAATAAAATGCAAAGATACATTACGAAAGTTGCTAGCTATCTGTAAGTAAGTGAAATTAGGGACTATTTTGGGAATCTGACTACACCTGAAACAGTTATCAGCTCTGATTCACATTAATCTGAACATGCACACAGTCTCTAATCCATTCTTCTCTGAAACAAAACCTGTGTGTGCCAAAAATGATCTTGTGTGGAAATCTGTGCCAATTTTTCTTAGAAATCCCTGTTCTTGTAATGTTATCTGTCCAACTCCAGGTTAAACCACAGTGACATAGGTGATTAACCTCTGTGTTGTCTGTAGGTTATTTTTATCTTTTTTTTGCATGAACCATTGCTCAGCACAGGTGATGTAAGCACTAGATTCAATGATGAAATGTTGGAACGATTAAAACAGAATAAATCCTTTTTTTTAAATAAATGCCATGGGTTTATTTGGGTGATTGATAAAAGAATGTCTATTTAGCCACCAGTGACGCTTATTTAACGATTCCTTTTCCCAGAACTGTGTTAATAACCTCCCTGTGTTTGTCTGATCATGTCAGGGTTTGGTGTACACCATGACAGATGTGGAGGAAGTGCACCTCTGGATGGTGAAGCACTTCAGTGAACATCCACTGTTCAAACGTGTCCTTGATGAAGAGTTGGTACGTTTCCATCCCTTTGTAACGCTCTGAATGACTGACTCCAATATGATTATCGGATTTAGAATCAGAAATCCTTTTTTGTCTCGCAAAAGGCACATTTACATTATTACAACAGCCGATAGTGCAGGTAAAGTCAGGACAAATATAAAGAAATGGCTAAGTATGCACACGTTATTAATAACACAATAAGAAATAAAAAGTACACCATGGTAAAAATAAGAAGCAGTATATTTGTTCTTAAGAAAAGTGACCATATTAAATAAGAGCTAGCTGTAAGCCAATCGTAAATGCACTGAGAGTAAAAAATATGGTGTGAAATTGAAGGAGGGTATTTTTAGATTAGCCCCATTCATAGCCTTGATATCACAACCGATGAATGGCCTAAATTAACCACTTTGAATCTGTTACTTATATGTGGCAGTTTGTTTAAAAGAGTAGGCAGACAAAAGCAAAACATGTGTGGCTCCATTCACAGGAAAGGTTTGTCATTTTATGAAAACCTTTATTCATTCCTCGCCATAAACCAGTTTTCGATGACCTAGTGGGCACTCCATATTTATTGTATAGGAGCAACCTTCTCGCCAACTCTTTTCAAGAAAGCTAATAAGTGTTTTCCAAAATGTACTAATCCTTTTCACTTTTCCATCAATGACTCAAATTAAGAGCCCTATTGCTATAATGATTTTTAAATGAATGAACAGTGAATGATCTCTGTAAAGATTTTAGTTTCAGTGAGTTTATCTGCTCTTGCAGTCCTTAATGTATTTGTGTTAAATCTTATTTTTGACAGGTCGGTGATGTCATCATAAGTCGTTTGGGTACCTGCACAGAAGAAGGAAAGAAAGTGCAGAGAAATGGAGGGAAAAACTTCCTTGCAGTTTTCCGGAGGATCGAGGATTTAAACTAAGGCAGTTTGGACATGCAATGAACTGAAATAATAGTCTTACATCTGCACACGACGGCTGCGGCTCACCCCCTCAACCCCCAGCACATGAACATGAACAAGAAGGATTTTTATTTTTCCTGGTATCATTGGTCAAATATTTACATAATTACCCAATAAATGGTTTGAGTTTTTTTTTTACCAATTAATTCCTCAGCTCACGAATGAAGACGCACGAGAAGTTAATCACAAAAGCATCTGAATGCATCTGTGAAGTGTTTTGTATCACTTTTAAAAAATAAATTTTAAATGATTTACTTCGATTGCAAAGAGTTGCTTTGGATTTCCTGTAAAACTGTACTTCTTTTCAGTAAAAAAAAGAAGAAAATCAGTGTTGGGTTTGGTTCATTGTGATCAGCACTTGAAAGGGCTAAGAGGAGCATGCGATCAAATTTGATCAATTGGTCGAAAGCTTTTTTTTTTTGGTTACCGTTCTCAAAAAAAGGATTAAGAGCAACAGCCTGCATAGTGAATCTGCTATGTTTGAAGAGGTTTTACTGCTGAAAAATGTTAAAAATAACATAAACATTTCCATGTGATTATATAACATTGTTATTAGCTTTGCATTGTTAACTTGCATTATTGGTGGTGGGGAATCTGAAATGGATTAGACTGTTTGCCAACAATCAACATCCTGCTTGTTTGTCTGCTTTATAAAAAATAAACCGGCATGCTGCAGCAGGTTCGGTGACACATGAACGCAGCATAGAGCTTACTCTTTTTTTTTTTTACTTTGCTGAGGAAAACTTGTTTTAATCAAAACTTAAATCCTCGATTGTTTACCAGATTGCTCTCTAATGCAATTTAGATTAAATCCACTTTTGAAAACCAGAAATTGACCATAACATGTGTTGTCTCTACATGTCAAACGACATCCAAAACAAACCCTATATATATATATATATATATATATATATATATATATATATCATCTCCATCTACTCTGCTAAACATGTCTGCTGGGCGTCTGTGAAGTCCAAATCCAAGGAATCTAGAACAGAAAAATTGGTTTTCTGTGCTCATTTTATGATTGTATTTGTGTATGACAGGTTGGTGTTCCTGTCTGTCAGGAATTTTAGACGGGACAGTGCAGGCCTTCACTGCTGCAGGGGCTGGTGATTAAAAACAGGACAGCACATGCCTCAGTGATGGAAACCCTGACACTTGGAAAACTTGCATGATTGAACGGAAAAATTGCTTTCAAACACAACAAATACTTTTTTCCATTTTTTTCCCCTGGTATCGATGGAGACATATTTCCATTGTTACCTAAGAATACTAAGTCATTCTGTCAATAGCTCGCCTTTTTTGACAGTAAACTCTCTGGAACAAACTGTACTAAATCTGCTTTTTATTCAACATCTACTGCACACTGATACCAATACATCACATCCAGCATTCGGTAAAAAAATTCTTGACAGAGCATCTCTAAATATGCAGTAAGCTCCCATTTTTTTTACGCCCCCCCCCCCCCTCTAGACTTTGAGGGGAAAAAACAATTGCTTAAACAACATTTCTATGAATAAGATATGTGTTTACTGTACAGTATTAGTCATAATATTGGACTTTCTCTGATCAAGAAATAGAGCCTTCCGACTTGTGTCAGAGCTGGACCAAATAATTGAGTCACATGTCTAACAAAGTATTCACAGACGCTGTTACGGTTCGATGTTAACCGGTCTCCATCAAATCTGCAATGTTAACGAGGAGCCGCTGTTCTGCTATTGCTTATTATTGCCATGTGGGAACAAAGCCATTTGACTCAGCCTAAGTAGATCATTTAACATTTTAGTACCATCAGGTCATCAGAAGAGATTCATTTAAATATCCTGCAGCGGAATCAAAAAGATAAACTTAATGATAAACATTTGGCTGAACTAGTAAAGCAATGTGGAAGTTGCCTTCATGCCCCAAAAATCTGTTTCATCTGGACGTCGGCGTGTTATTTATCCCTCTGAACGTATTTACAGAGGCAGCTGTCCACGCTCATACCACAAGGTTCAAACTTTAGACACTGATTTCATCAACTCAGTCCGTGTCATGCACGTGGTCAAAGCAACATAGTTTGACATTTTCACTCTTTTCTAAAGAGTGATATCAATCTTACAACAGGTTTATTTCTCTATCCTGCTCCTTTTCCCTCAGTCCAAAGCTTGTATTACTGTCAACCCCTTGACTCTAACACAAGCCTACCAAAGGATCACTGGATGTGGGTTTGCATCCTAAATGTCCAACAAGATTCATCATTTATCAATGACAATGATACTAGTGACAATTGAAAGTTAACCCAAATTAAAAGCCATATTAAAAAGATAGGTTTTTAATTTGCTTTTAAACATTTCAAGGGAGTTTGCTGTTCTAAGATCCATTGTTATGTGCTGTTGTGTGTGCTTTTGTGTGTGTGTGTTTGTGTGTGTGTGTGTGTGTGTGTGTGTGTGTGTCTCTCTCTCCCTCTGACTGTCTCCAGGTGCAGCCTCTCCTCCAGGTGCTCCCAATCCCCAATCAGGGCCTTCTTAAAGGACCCGAGGAAGACTGCAGTCTCCCTCTCCTCTGGCTGCATGTGTGTAGCATGTGTGTAGCATGTGTGTAGCATGTGTGTAGCATGTGTGTAGCATGTGTGTAGCTGTATCTCTGTGTCTCTGTGTATGTGTCTCTGTGTGGGACCTGTGTTTTGTTAATTATTAGTAGATGTGCTCCAGTATACATTTGTATCTTAGTTTACTTTGCAAGTTGGCTGGTGAACCCTCTTTCTTTTTGTCCATTAAAAGATCTGCTTGTGGCTTCAGAGATCAGCTTCCTCTCCTTTTTCTCTCACCTGGTCATTTTATATTTGTGTTACTTCCCTTTGGTTCCTCTAGCCCAGTAGGGAATGTAACATCCATAAAGAAGTTATGTTCTGCCTTCTACATTTACAACTCACACAGTTTCTGTATTTTTGCCAAATCACTGGCACTCAGGTCTTCCTTCCTCTTCCGTCCTAATACTCGGGTAAAGGCATGCATTTCTGAGGCCTGGTTTACATATGGATAGCAGCCGAAGCACTTCCACATGAATTCCTGACGTGCTTTTCCCCCGCAGCACTAACAACTGAGGTCAGATTGTACACAGCCACATCACAGCCAAACCTCCATCCTGCTGGCCTGCTGCATCAAATCCTTCCCCTCATGGGATCCTCAGGTTTGGACTGATGAGAAACTCCTACTGAGCCAGATGTTAACCTAATCTTTTCAGCCCCTTCAAGTCAAGTGAGAAAAATCTTTACTTTTGTCTCAACTTCTGCCAACTGTCCTGTTTTCCCACACTGTGACTTATATCTGAGCCTGTACTCCTGGTCTCCTTAAACATTTTTGCCATTGTTGTGCTCCAAACTCCTACCATTACTTTTCTACATTGGTCAACTATTATTCAAACTAGGACTGTCCTGATGTCAATATTGTTTACTAATTGGTTATTTGGCCAAAATACTTTACAATAACGTGCAATATCTTTAGAAGATTTAAAAAAAAAAAAAGTTAAGTCAAATTTGTCTTTATCTTTGTGAATTGTCCGTTTCTTCTATTTTCTCAGCAAATAAATTACACTCAACACGATTATAGGGATTTCGAGAGAGAGTCTTATTCCATAACCGTACAAACTAGTGAAAAAATAACAATTTATATAGACTTATAATATATAGAAATAATGTTCAAACATTATGGTTATCTGCAATACCTGTATCTTGTTATACCCCTAATTCTTTTAGAAAACGTATATAGCACAATACAAATCAAGGGTGACAAGAGCTTTTCAGAAAATCGTCTATACTGTTTGGGTGTAAGAACTGTGGCAAGTAGAGTTGTACCAAATACAACAATAATACAGCTACCTTCATGACAAGTCAAATGTTGCCCAACCCCCAACACTTGTAAGTGATAAATGTTAGGAAACATTTCATATTAAGCCTTGCCGCTGATAGACATCAGTAATTATTTGGAAATGTAGAGCAGCTGCAGCTCTCTAACTGTTTACCCCTGCTGCTCATGACATCATGACTGCTTCATTATTCAAGCCAGCTTGCATCGGATGACCGAAATATATATGACACAATGCCAAGTGGTCCTCCCCAACCCCGGTCAGTCTGAATCTGTACTTTGAACCTTTTTCTAATAAAGTGTTTCGGAGCTGTCTGTCTTCGGACCAATGTATTCTTTACTATGTTTATTTTGCTTTGGATTGGTGATACAATTCATTTTGTCTATCCAGTCGGTCCATAAAAAGACTAATGCAAAACGAATTCCAACATTTAATTTCTTTATGAAATGTCCAAAATGTATTCATCCTACAGAAGTGTATTATTGGAAATACATAGTATTATATCAATCTATCAAATTCACTTAAAAGACACTTGTATAAACGTTGCACTCTGAAAATGTGACTTCACAGTGAACTTCCACCGTGGCCTTCAGTAAGCTTCCACAGTGAATCCTTTTAATTGCATTTCTGTTTGTCTGTGAAACTGTCTCCTGTTTTGACAGGTGATGTAGGTTTCAGTTAACCTCCCATTTGTGAACTAGATAACACCATAACAGAAAAAGTGTGCTAGCCTCCTCTTTTTCCCACTGTGATAGAGTGCACAAAGATAGGTGTACTGTGTGCAGTTAGGATCTTTGATTCTGTTAAACTGTCTTTAGACAACAGACTTACACTGAACAAAAATATAAACGCAACACTTTTGTTTTTGCTCCCATTTTTCATGAGATGAACTCAAAGATCTAAAACATTTTCTACATACACAAAATAACCATTTCTCTCAAATATTGTTCACAAATCTGAAAAAATCTGTGATAGTGAGCACTTCTCCTTTGCCGAGATAATCCATCCCCCCTCACAGGTGTGGCATATCAAGATGCTGATTAGACAGCATGATTATTGCACAGGTGTGCCTTAGGCTGGCCACAATAAAAGGCCACTAGGGTTAGGGTAATGTTGTGAATCAAGTGGCCCATGGTGGTGGTGGGGTTATGGTATGGGCAGGCGTATGTTATGGATGATGAACACAGGCCACTCGATTCACAACATTACCCTAACCCTAACCCTCACACCAGATACTGACTGGTTTTCGGACCCCCCCACACCCCCCCAATAAAGCAAAACTGCACGTTTCAGAGTGGCCTTTTATTGTTAGGGTTAGGGTTAGGGTTATGGGAGCAAAAACTAAAGTGTTGCGTTTATATTTTTGTTCAGTGTATAAACCACCACAGACAATTCAAATCTAACAGAGCAGATTTGCAATGATTACCAGTCACAGACATACAGGGTAGTGATGTTGACATTCTGATCTAATTGTGAATAAGGGTTTTACCCACATTTTCAAAGTCCTTCAAAGATTTTGGTCGCCCTAAGACATTTTGATTATTGCCACCATTACAGCAACAATTCAATTTGTACACAAAAATATTAATATAGTGTATTTTTGAGAGATCATTCATACAGAAAGATCAAAATCACCAGCATATACACCAGTAAAACAAAGAGGAATGCTTTGAAAATCCAGCTAGATACGTATATACATTCTTTGAAACATATTTAGAAATGTTTTTTTTCCCGACAAATATACAGAGATGCTGTTTTCGTTTTGAACATTTCATAAGAGCTAATACCCCGAAGTAAAAACAGGCTTCAGAGGAAACAAATCCAAAGCTAAGTGGGAAGAGTGATTAAGAAAGAAACTGTGAAGAATTCAATCAGAGTTTAATCACAGTATTAAGGTCAGCTAGTGCTTTAGGTACTAAAAGGAGAACATCTGCAAAATGTAAACACAACATGCAATCATTACCTAAGCGTAAAACGTCTACATTATTTGACAGAGTGTTCAGCAGCAAATCACAAAAACATTTAGCTTATGTAAAGCTTCTGATGTTTCCGATATGATCACACTTTTACAAAAGGCTGATTCACACTCAATCCCATGTTTTATTGTTTTTTAGCCCCGAGGGCCATTTGTGAAGAATCATTATCTGTCTAATACCTCATACAGTAGGTCTGTGTCCCAGGAACAAAGAAAGTTCATTGTCTACGTCTGAAAAACTCTTTCATACGACACAGAGCACATCTTGTGTCCAGATGTTCTCATAATCTAACAGAAGTCCCTAACCAAACCTTGAACACCTATTTTACATTCATTTTTTTTAAAAACTGCATTATCTTACCGCATGATACAAAAATGCATCAAAAATAATTCAGTTTTTCTATTTATTTAATTACCACATCCTCATATCCTGTGTGCTCAGCAGCAGCTGTTAGGTACACGGCATGTGTTGTTAGTTTATCTGAGCACACCCCAGCTCTTCAGCTTAATGACATCCAGGAAACTCAATGGAATTTTGCAAATTGCAATATGTTGTAATATCATTGCAAAAAAAAAAATATATATATTATATTCTCAACATTGAAACATATGAAAGGTTAAAATATGTAGGTTTTGTTTTACAGTTTGAATAGCTAAGAGTAAGTTGAAATGCTAACAATTAATAATTAAACAGTTTATATAAAAAAATTGTCTGCTGAAATTGACACATTTGGTTTAGCTTCAGTTGTACAAATGCGATGATTGCCACATTTGAATTTGATCGTATTAATTAATGATGCAGCAATACATTTTTTATATCTAATTAATATTTTTAAATAACATCCATTTCACAATCCATATAATACAAATACATGGTGTAACATGATGGTTGGTACCTAAGGGCACTGTTTGGGTATATACATCAGACAAAATACTACTACTACTACTACTACTGTTACTAATAACTATAATTATAACAATAATACAAAGTAAAAAAGTCTATTTAGGGCTTTCCAAAAGCAGACATTACACAGTGCTACACTATAAAAGACAAAATAAGAGAAATGCATCAAGCTAAAAATATAAAACACCAAACACAATCTGCACAAAATGCTCACAAAGTGTCCACAAATCTTATTTCAAATCAGAGATTTCCAAAAACATGTGTCCATGTGTGTCATGTGTCTACAACATGGACTGAGGAACATCCAACAAACTGATCAGAGACCTGCTGCTGATGAAGGGCTGACATGATGAACTGGATTCTTAATTGATAGTAAAACAGGGGCCGTTTCTCAATCTCGAGGATTCTGGCTTCCAAGCTTCGAGGCCAATATTTCAAGGATGCTACGTCATCGAGTGCCGCCGAAGGACTGTTCCAATCTCCAGCATACTTGGAATTCCACCGAGGCCGCGTCCTTGGTTTGGGGGAAATTTCGAGGCTGCACATGGGTAGACTTCGCGTCCTTAAAATCCCCACAATGTTTTGCGCATGGACCAATTTCAAAAACACTTGCGGAGAATGGCTGAACCGACGCAACACACATTTAAATGTAAGTATGTAGTGGCGTAGAACATGTGTTGGTAAATATGTTACTTTGTTACATTTGTTTGTTATCACCAAAAATGTGTTCAGTGAAAGTATTGCAAGTCCATAATTAGATAGACATCGTGAGGTATTTATTTTCGGTACAGTTTGAAACCGTTAGAGAGAGTGGCACACTTGTTAGCCTGTTCCATTCTTCTTCGTTTTCCGAAGCCGTGGCTTGGAAGCATACTTGCTTCGTTTCCGAAGGAAGTGACTTGGAAGTACGCGACTACCAAGCCAGCATCCTCGCGATTGAGAAACACCCAGGGTAATGAAATGAAAATGGGAGTCACATGAGACACTTAAAAGGACTCAGACAAAAGCTTGGCAGCAACATTTTTGGAACACTTAAAGGCGATTGAGGGTAAATGTTTGGAAACCACTGACTTAATGCATATATGGGTAATAATCAGGCAATAAATATGGCCTTTCATAAACGATATACAGTAAAGAGTACAGGGGGGCTTGGAGCAACCATAAACACTATCCTCACCAGCCTGCTGAGTGAGTGAAAACTATTAGCACAACCACGAGACACATACTCACTCATTCATCTGCATTCATACACACATCTGTGTACATCAATTTTCGGATACCACCCAGACAGGCAGACATGAACTTTAACACACTAGTGTTGCAATATAGCAGTCTCACTCTGGGCACTGGGCCAATACAGTAAGGGGAAATACCTCTCAGGCGATCCCCGCTGTGATCCATATCATGATCTATTGGGCCACATCAGCTTGCACCTTACGACAGCACAAAGAAGCCATTCTTTGACAGGATTTCTTATTAAGTTTTTTATAATCAATATTAATCCCTGTTACTCAGGCATGGCCAGATTTACTAAATAATGTCTGTTTTTTTTTAGAGCGTTTAATTCGAGTCAGTTTCTTGTGTGGTCTCAAATTACCAGCCTGCTGAACATGAGACTGAAGATGAGCCTCTGAGCCCCCATGCCGGTGCAAAATGTGCATCTTTCCACAAAGAACAAAGTTAGGGAAGCATATATGTTATATGAGTTCAGTAGAACAGCCAGTTGTAAAGAAAACAACGTATCTTTGTTTGATGTGCGTTGTGTAAGCCCCGACTCATCAAAACACTGACCTTGTTTAAAAGGTGGTTATGTGTTCATGTACATTTCTTGCATCCTTCAAGATAAACACATTTTCCACAGAGGAAGATGTAAAGAGGTTTTCTGATAGGTCTTTGGTTGCACTTTTAACTTCACCATTCAGCATCACGGTTTGTTTTGTGTCTCTTGATTCACATGTCTAGGTCACTTCATGTGGGGATTGCCATAATGCTTAAAAGAGGTCTCCTGATTACTCTTTTTCCCGGGGGTCTTTATCCTATAAGGCTGTTGTCGTATTGGCTGTTCATCATTGTGCAACCTTATCTTACTTGTATTTCTCACTGTTCTACTGCTGCAATTAATCCAACTCGTGCTTTTATTCAATTTCTTCGCAGTGGCTTGACCTCTATGTCTTTAAATCAATTATTTCTTGTATTTTCTATGCTCTAAGAATTCATGCAAAAGATATCTGATAAATCACTATCATGGATGTTTCTTAAAAGGTTACTCCACATCACAAGGTTTCTGCGTAAAACCCCAAAACCAGCCCAGAAGAATTTCCCTGTGTTCCTCAGTTTTTCCACAATTTCAAATTTTCAATGTATCTTACCAAAGTTGCTTCGTCACATGTTTACCATCAGTTAGACGATTAGATTTGCTCACATACAGTCTACACAAGCTGTAGCAGGTCATACTCATAAATCCTCCTTCAGCCCCCAGCTAAATAAAATCATGCATTCTTTACTTGACCTTTGCAAAATGCCAACACATTAAACTGGCGCAGAAGGTTAAAACATTTGGCCTAAAACACTAAATGTCTAAATACTCTGCATTGTATTCCATAAAGCCTACAGCTGATGTGAAAATATAATGTGATGTAAGATTTTATCCTTTATACCCCAACATCAGGCTGACATGATCTGTCCTTTAGTGAAACTACAGGATACTTCTGCATGGATAATATGTCCACTGTGGTTCTGCACAGGAACAAACACTATATGTAATTTAGTTAGCTGATGGGCTCCGTTTTAGGAACCAACCCATATGTGTTTCTCTCTCAAGCTGCAGTAATTTAAATATACACTATTGGTTTTCGTATAATATTTGGCAGCTGCATTGTTAGAAGTATTTTTTACTGTACAATGTTGGGTTCACTTCATACCATAGACTGTTCATACCTTATGATTTAACATATTTATGGCCTGGCGTTGGGGTGATAGGTAGCTAAGATTGTGATAATTAGGATCCACTTGGTAACAAGATGATGCATTTCAACACGCATATCCTGCAAACGCTGAACAAGTTTAATCGAACCATAACGGAAAAGTCGGTCAAGGGTACTTTTAGTCTAACTCTCTCATCAAGCTGGGATTGGCAATCAAACGTCAATGTTTCTGTGAAACTGGATGATCTAATATTCCAGTTAGAGCATACAACATACAGGAGCAAATGTCAAAGCAGATTCTGAGTACAGTCCCTGGGATGTTACTTCACAGTTCATGGTGCCTTGGACAGATTCCAGTTCAAATTTAAATCAGGTCAAGAATTGATCCCTCGCAAAGTCACCTAAAACATGTGTTATAGCTGGCTAAAAAAAAGCCATGCCAAGTCTTAAAAAGACACAGACTGTCCCTGATTACGCCTTTTTCTTCAAGATAAGATTGAACTAATGTCTTTGTTAACAGGCCATTTCGTATTTAGCTAATATTAAACCTCAAAATTCTAATCCAACCCCCTTTTTTCATTGATTTATCTGATTCTGCTTGAGGTTTTGTCCTGCCTAAATCAATGGGATCTATAATAACATTGGCCTTTAGGGTCGAGCGGTCTATTAAGCACACAAGACCTAATTTCCACATGTTCACTCGAAACATGTCTGCTGGACTATCAGAGATCAAAGTGCTGCAGGGGGGAGATAAGCCTCAAGAGTATCAGAGAAGTCATGTATTATTTATCCAGGACCTCCACGTGTGCTGTCTATGGGATGGTCTGAGCTCGACCCCTCTGATTGGACACACCTCCCCTCAGCTCACGTCTTCAAAGTCTCATCCAGACGGGGGCGGGGCTTGCGCTGAATTTACACCGGTGATTGGCCAAGATTTCCGCGGGTTCGAGGAGCAGTTAGCGCCTTATAAATACTGCCGCAATGAGCTCCGAGAGCTGCGTCCAGCCACCGATTCATGATCAGAGTGAGAAGGATGCTGCAACAAGCTTTGAGAGTATCCGGCCGCAGTGCCATCCCCCTGATCAAGTGGATGGAGAGGTGGGCTGAGGGCGCATCCGCCAAGCAGCAGGCAGCCAAGACCCTGCAGGACATGCCCGGACCCTCCGTGGCCAGTTTCGCCTGGGACTTGTTCGCCAAACGGGGGCTGTCCCGGCTGCACCAGCTGCAGGTAAGAGGATAAACAGGGACAGTTAAAGACACCAAATATATGAACATTTGCAACACCTGCCTCTTTAAAGCTGATCGCACCAAGATGCACCCTTCTTCGTGTTTTTAGTTAGTTGTGTAATCTGTCTATTGTTATTTAAGGAAGGTTAAACCTAATTTGCATATTGTGTAAATTGAAAATAGACGGAGACAACGAGGAAATCAGTGTCTGCTGCATCTCCTTCAAACTGACTGTCAGGTTGCCCCTACCCCCACTGATAGGGTGTCAAATAATATAGACCGAATGGGTGCTTATAAATGGGGTGCCCCAGGCACAACCCCCATATGAGTGTATCGTTTTTAAAGCAGACAATATATTTTTGTCATATCTAACAGGTTTGCTGTTAACGCTGGTAGGATTCTTTTGAATATGGATACATTTAGTATAGGCTGTGTCTTAGTCACTGGACTGAATTCTAAAAATATGTATTTATTTAATATATTAAGATGCCATAATGAATGCATCCTTGATAACCTGTAGGCACAACACTCGGGCTTACATATTAATATATTTGTTTTGCAGTGTAACTGTCTTTTACACATTTTGTAAGTTATTTCAACCTTTAGTAAGAAAAACCAAGCCAAGGACAGGAGAATATTGGCCTGTAATAGACACAGGCCAATATTCTTTTGTCCTAACTAACTAACAATTACTTTCATTACCCATTAATCATTTGGTCTCTCAAATGTGAAAAATGCCCAAGATGATGAATTCAAATGTCTTGTTTTGTCAGTACAAAACACAAAGATAATCAGGTTAATAAGGAAGAACCCAGTTAAAAGCAGAACATGTATACACTTGAGACACTAAAAACAGCACTTTCTGGAATCATTGCATGAACATTTACTTCAATGATTCAAACAATTGGTGCTACTTTTTTCCTTGATCGATTAATCATAGTCAGCACATGGTTGCAGCCCATGAATGATCTAATCATGAGTGAATAAAAGAAGCCTGCACACATCTTTAGTTCTCCGCCGGGCATCATCAAAGATGCTGCCAATCAGTTCATAGCTTGCAGCGTTTTCACAAGGTCACCCCCCTCTCCCTCATGTTGTAGCTGGAGGGCTTGCAGCGATATGGGCCCATGTGGAAGGCAAGCTTTGGCCCCATTCTGACCGTTCATGTTGCTGATCCAGCGCTCATTGAGCAGGTTCTGAGGCAGGAGGGCCAGCACCCCATGCGCTCTGACCTCTCCTCCTGGAAGGACTACAGGAAGCTCAGGGGACATCACTACGGACTCCTGACTTCGTGAGTAGCACTCTGAGACAGCCCTCTCTTGTTGTAAATCCCCAAATCACAAGATAAATGCAAACTTGAATGATTTGTAATTCGTAGTAGGAACTATGGCATTACGAAATGATGTAATATATTAACTGATAACAAAGACACAACTTAAAGATAAGACTGTTCACAACTCATTCATTCATCATTCTATATTTAACCATAGTTGTTAAGGAAATACCCTCTCAAGAGTGGGGACAGATGAACAGAACTGAACAATATAATAATAAGAAATGACACATTCAGTGTACATTTCTTTTCAATGCACCAGTTAAATACTCACAAACACGCAGAGATGCTCAACTAACACAAGTGTTTCTTCATTTATCTTTCTGTTTGTTCCCAGTGAGGGGGAGGAGTGGCAGTCGGTGAGAAGTCTCCTTGGTAAGCACATGCTGCGACCCAAAGCCGTGGAAGCCTACGATGAAACCCTGAACGGCGTGGTCAGCGACCTCATTGCCAAACTTCGCCTGAGCAGAACGTCTGAGGGCCTTGTCGCTGACATCTCAAGGGAGTTCTATCGATTCGGCCTCGAGGGTAAGATTTAATGTGGTCTGAGCCGTGGAAACATCATGCATCACTACAGGGTGCACCACACCGTGTAAACATTGTTAATTAGGGCCAGTCAGATACAGGAAGATAGGTTTTCTGATAATGACAACGACATTCAAAACAAATCATGGATCGATAACGAGTAACCTTCAGTTCACCTTTCCAATAGTGGAACAATTATACATATCATTATAATTTACGTATAAGTAGCAATTCGGCAAAATAGTAACCTTACAACTAAGACAACCGCATTCAAAGTTATCACACATTGGAGACAGAGCTTATTTAAACTAGTTATACTTTAGAAGTTAAATAGCTTAACCTATAATGCTGCATCTTCTTTTGTAAACTCATCATGTGTTTGTGTATAACATCTAAACTAAGTTATTACAGGTAATACCTACAGCTATCAGATAATTAGTCCCGTAAAAAGATATCAATATTTTCCACTGACATTTTGTTGAATAAACATATTTAATAAAATGGAAATACTCAAGTAACATAGAAGCTCCTCAGTATTGTACAGCACATTAGTAAATGTACTTTTCTTATTACCAGCTCTTATAGATCCTGTTAAAGCCATTGTTCATTCCCTGCCTCGTGGCTCCTCAGCCTTCATTCTTCCATGAAGAAAATATACATTTATTCCTTTTGCTCTCCCTTATTTCTCCCAGACTAAACAAATCAATCTAGTGACTGCATGGTCACATTCCCGTCTCTCTCTAACATTTACTCTACCGACATCAAATTGATTGTAGTGTTGAGTGGAAGCTCGGCCAACTGTTGTTGAAAAAACAATTTTACCTTCAAAAAAGGCCAAACAGTAGATATAGTTTCATCATCTGTTAACATGTCTGTCAGCCCTCGTGCCGTGTCTTTCTCACCTCCTCATTTACCTTCTTTTTATTTGACAGGCATTTCCTCGGTTTTGTTTGAATCAAGAATTGGTTGCCTGGATGCGGTTATCCCTGAAGAGACGGAGCATTTCATCCAATCGATCAACACCATGTTCGTAACAACGCTTCTCACCATGTTCATGCCAAAGTGGCTGCACCGGCTGTTTCCTAAACCCTGGAACTCCTTCTGTCAGAGCTGGGACTACATGTTCAACTTTGGTAGGTCATTTCTACTAATAATTGAGTTTAGTGGTGACATAAGAAAGAATAGCAACATGTCAGCCTACTTGTACTCTGATAGTGATGGATGTCTGTATAACACTGTATTTAAAGAGAGAAGATTTGGAAGAAATATTAAAAGCGAGCATAAACAGAAAATACATTTTTTAAAAGATATATTATCAGGGACATTCAGGAGACGAATGCTAGCACTTCCCCTACACAATGACACCAAAACAAACTCTATGTTTTTCCACCCTCTTTGATTACTTTCCGTCTGCCCGGCCTAATTTCTTTACAGCTAAATCTGGTTCCCCTCAGCATTAGATTATTCCACCCACTCACTCTGACAGTATGTTATGACTCATCCACATCTGAATCAAATGTTTAAATGATCACTGTGGTGCAAACTGGATCAGGAAGCAGGAGGTTAAAGTCTTTAACCCTCACGCACTACAAGATCATCTGCGATATGAAGTCTTGAACATCTGTCATGATGTGGTTGAAGGAATTTTAAGAATATCGAGTCGAGTTTATGTTTTAAATATTTATAATGAGCCAATGATTATACATTTTGCGTTTACACGATTCATATGCATTGACAAATATGAAATGTGAAGAGTAAACCTAAAGGAAAAATACTCAAAATACTATCAGAAATGTAAGAATATGAACACAACTAAGATCTTCAGAAAGGCCATACTGGTTTTTGATACTTATTTGGTAATAATGATATCACTCTGAAGATCTCACCAGAAATAATTTATTCTCTTTGTCTCTAGCTAAAGGCCACATTGACCAACGTATGACGGCTGAAGCAGAAAAGGTTGCCCGTGGAGAGGAGGTGGAGGGCCGCTATCTGACATACTTCCTGTCGCGGGCCGGGATGCCAATGAAGACTGTCTACAGCAACGTCACAGAGCTGCTTCTTGCAGGAGTCGACACAGTAAGAACAATCACTCTCTCTGTCTGTCCGCTGTACTCTGCCATCATATCTTCCTGATTTATGAACCTTTTTACACCCCGCCCGTTCTTTCAGATCTCCAGCACCATGTCCTGGTCGCTGTACGAGCTGTCCCGTCACCCTGAGTTGCAGGCAATGCTGCGGGACGAGGTGTTGAGCGTGCTGCAGGGACGAAGCATACCGGAGGCAGCGGACGTGGCCCGCATGCCTCTCCTGAAAGCCACCGTCAAAGAAGTGCTTAGGTAGAACTCAAAAGATTTCACTTCATTTCCTGAAAACATCTCGTTTTCGACCCTCAACTTTCATTTTGCTTACATTATTGAACTTTGTTTTCCAGGTTGTACCCGGTAATTCCTGCCAATGCAAGAGTCACTACAGAGAGAGACATCGAGGTTGGAGGCTACCTCATCCCTAAAAATGTGAGTGAGTTGAGGGAATAAAGACACTATAATATCTTTGAAACTCTGTTAACTGTCTGGATGGAAATCTGTCTAATGTCAGGTGTTCACACTGTAAGGGAGACATTTTTACTGTGCTAAATGTACATTTAAAGGGTTTGGTTTTTAATTTATTGCAATGTTTCCTTTATAGTTTTCGAGGCAACTGATTACTTCTAAATCCATTTCAACTTGGTTATACCTTTTATACAAGTGAAGTTGTAAATATCAAAAAGATAGCTAGCTAATAATGTTTTACTTCACAGAGTTTGGCTTAAGGGTGAATCTTATTTAAAAAATATTCTATCTCTGATAGTAAAGGTACATGTTCCCATGTCCAAAAATGCCTTCTCTCTTAAAAACAGTGTGAATGTTGTAAATCTCTGACAGTACAATGTTTTCTTCCAGACTCTGATTACCCTTTGCCACTTCGCGACATCACGAGATCCAGCCGTGTTTCCGAATCCAGATGAATTTCAGCCCCATCGCTGGTTGAAGAAGGACCAGACGTTCCACCCGTATGCCTCCATACCCTTTGGGGTGGGAAAGCGCAGCTGCATAGGGCGTCGCATCGCCGAACTGGAGCTCTACCTCGCTCTTTCGAGGGTGAGTTGTCAGGAGTTAACCTTTTGTTTTTGAGTCTTTGATAGGTAGTTTATGATATGATGATGACGACGATCAGAGAGTGAATTACTGTGATGTAAAAGTGTGTAAATGCAAATCCATTTAATCCGTTCCAAACATGTAAAGAAAAAACATTTATACAACATTTACATATATTTGTCCCAAACACTGTAATACTTTCTGTTAAATGCAGCAAGTACACAGATTATTTGAATCAATTAATCCTCAAATTCTATTCCTGCATTTTTCTTAGACAATATAGGGAACTCAAAGAAAGGGATTTGAGACTAATGCAAATCCAGTTCCTAATGAATTAATTTGATTACTTAATCTAGAGATTTTAGTTAAGAGTCACGACCCAACACTTTGCACATGATGGGCACTGGATTTTTTTCCTTCGGTTTAATTTATTTTCTCTGTTCACACTAGATCCTCTTAGAGTTTGATGTGAAGCCCGACCCAGAAGGGATTTCCGTCAAACCCAAGACCAGAACGCTTCTGGTTCCTGAAAGTGTCATTAGCCTCCAGTTTATTGAACGATGACCCACTCTCCTGAACTGGTCTGTTGCACGAACGAGAACGTTACTCTCTCGCCCTAGAGAGTGATAACAGGTGGAGTTATCGCAGGAAACGTGAGACTGTTGCACGCAGTAAGGGCGGACCTCCGACCTTTGTCACTGAAAAGGCGAAAGCCCTCCATATCTGTTACCTAGTGTGTCAAGGCTGCTGGTAAAGGAGGGCAGATGAACGAATGATGAGCAGTGACAGCTCATCACTGAGGATTTCCACTGGTATAACTCCAAATGTAATACTGTGGGGTGATGTTTTTTTAGAAGTAAATCACCATCAAGCTCTTAATTGCACCTAGGCCAAGAGTCATCCATTGATCTCCTTCATTTTCAAAACCCAAAATGCAAACTTTATCCTTAAGTGAGCCAGGCCGTTGAATTTGCACCATTTCTGTATTTGACACTGATTTTTTATTTTAATGTAACCCCTTCATAAATCTGAGTTTACCTCTGATGTTCTGCACTCTTAACGTATGTGCCCTGGTCGTGCAAATATTTAATACAAAGAGCGTTTCTGTAAGTAAGTCCGAGATACACAATATGTTGTATATATTTCAAATATTTCTAGAGACACAGACACATGAACACTCTTCAGCTTGTATTTAGCTGTTGTAGTAATGTTGAGTTGACATGATGTATTAATCAAAGTGTTCTTCATAAGGTGATTATGGTTCACTTTTAGTGACGGGTTCCTTTAAAAAAAATGTTTTTATAAAAACGGCAGCTATTGAAATGATTCCCGTGTAGAAATATATTATGCTGTTTAAAATCCCTAAAAGAGGCCTCTTTGCACTCAGGCATTGTCTGTACTGTCTTTAACATATGCAACAATTTAAGAGTGCAGCACAATGCTACTTTATCTGTCTTACATTGTTTATAAACCTACTAGTTTGAGTGTTACGCCACCATTTTGTAAATGTAATACGTTTCAGTAACTGAACTCTGTATTTATTCTAATTTAACACATTTTAGAACTGGTACTGTAAATATCATTAAAAAATGTCAGGTTGGACTTTGCTTGTTTTTTGATTTGTTGGGGGGTCCATTTTAGGTCAATAATACATTGTTCTTTTGTGTTAATGTAATGCACACTTGTTTTCAAAATCCCTCCCTTGGTTCAGCATTTGCTTTTATCTCTCTCAGTTTGTCTCAGGGTATCAAAGTTCCTCTGTCACCATGTGGAGTGTGTAGTAACAGCTGTGGTGCAGCAGCTGGGGTTCAAACATTTGGACTATATAGCCCCACTGTCAATGGAGTGAAAAACAATGATGTTCAACTTAAAAGAGGTTTTCAAAGGTTAAGGCAGGCCTCCCCCGGGGGCTGCAAACTTTTACAGCGGAGCCTCGGTGAATGAAAATGTGCCTAGTCTATATGTGTGTGAATTAGAGAGATGGTTCAGAAATGCAGAATGTTGTGGAATTTTATAGTTTTTCCCAAAGTAAGAATAACTAAAAATGCCTTAGGAGAGATGTAATTGTTGAGTGTCTGTGGGATTAAATTATAAAATCATGATCCTAAACCAAACTAGGAATTGAGTGAAACCAACCAATTAGGTGAAAGGGCACGTTTAGCCAAGTTTTCTAGCCTAAGACTTTAAAAACCTCTGATCTAAAAATAAAGATCCACCTCAAAGTAAAAATAAAGTCAGCTCTGGAATCTACAATCTTTATCTGTTTAAATATGTATTCTACACTTAGTAGATGTTTAAATACAACTGTGGGGCGTGGGTTCAGGAGTAAAAACACTAGAGTTCAGAGAGAAATGCTGATTTTGTAACTCTACTCTGGGTAAACCTGATGGAGCATCATACAAAAACATAAAACTATATGGGAAAAGTTTGGGATTCCTGGTGGGAAAAGGAAAAAAGTATAACCCTAAACTAAAGCCTACATTAAAACATTTCCTGTCTTGCTACAATTTTTCTATGATCCTGGTGGGGGTTATTTGATTATGAGAAAGTAGGACAAGCCCAAGACTTGATATTAAACAAAAGAATATGATTTTACAACTCCCCATTGCATATAAAGATAAGGAATGAAAAATAAATGTTAATAAACATATTAATTTATGTTAACATTTTGTATTGGTATTTACACATATGGTTACATTTAAAGCACTTTATAAAGTAAGGGTGGGGTTCAAAGTTACAAATGTTTTAACTTGGGCCATTAGTAATCAAGTCAATTTTATGTAGCCTATGTGTAGCCCAATATCATGAATCACAAATATGCCTAAATAATTCATCATAATTATAAAGTGTATGCTACTCTTTTAAATTAAATAAACAAAAAGGGGGAACGTGTAAATATTTGAACAAGAATAAAGCTTTTAAATGTGTAATTTAATAGCATTTTAGTACCAAGACATTGGCCCAAAATGCAAACAAGACTCATCAACCTTGGTTATAAATAGTTGGTTATGGATTTGTGTAGATTATGTAAATAGATGTAAAATATCAAGTCAGAAAACTGCTTTAAAGTTTGATTCAGACTCACTCTCCAGTCCAGAAGGAGGCAGTAATGCGCCGTCAAGGTGCTACAACCTCACAGGAAGAAAACAGACTAGCAGAGCAGCTAATGCTAACAGGAAAACGTCAAATTCATGTAGCCAGTTAGCCATGTAGCTAGCTACTGATGTGTTTGTAAAAGGCATACATAGACCATACAGACTCCAGCTAACGGTTCAAATACCAGAACGAAGGAATACAACGGGGAAAGGTGAGTCCCCAGACAGTGAAGCTAGTTGTGTTAGCTCTGGCTACGCAACTAACGCTAGCTCTCGTCAGAACGGTGTGTTTGCTAAGCTAATGCTAGTTAGCGAATGTTAACGAGCTTTATATTTGAACAAATTAGGTTATCTAACCGAACAGGATGCAGTGCAATATTGTCTGGACAAGTTCTCCATCTTGCCACAGTTCTTAAATTCTCACTAAAAATTACACATTGAAGGCAGAAAGCGATGCACGGTAGCTAACGTATGTAAACAAAGGCATTGCTAATCTGATTAGCCAGTCCTTTCCCCTGACTACCATAAACATAAACACAGGATCTACAATCTCAGAGTTGTTAAGTAATGTTGAGGATAATCAGTTTCATGCTGGGCCTTAATCCGTCTGTCAGGTTATAACTTTGACTCTATGTTTCCTTTTGAGCTAAAGTACAAAATATAATATCACAGTGTTGTTAAAATAATTAAAGCTACCAGAGAAAAGTACTCAGATTGTATGGAATACTCTGTTACAAGTCAAAGTTATACAATCAAATTGTTACTCAAGTGAAAGTACTACATTACTCCCATCAAAATATATTTTAATTACCAAAAGTAAAAGTACTTATCATGCAGATTTGCCCATTTCAGAATAGCTACAATGTTTTGATTATAATTATTGGTACATTTTTGTGTTTATCAAAGCTAGCAAAGTTGAATTACTTTGTATACTGCAGGGTAGATTCATTTAACAAAATCTGCAAAGTAACTAAGTTACTTATTAAATGTAGTGGAGTAAAAGTACATTATTTACCTCTGAAATATAGTAGGGTAGAAGTAGCAACAAATGGAAATACTCAAGTAAAATCCCTCAAAAATGTATTTAAGTACAGTGCTTGAGTAAATCTCAGTACTGATTTGAAGGTTTGTATGCAACCTGGAGGGAGTTAATGGTCCATGGACACTGGACTTATGTACTTAGTTACTTTACACCACTGTCTATATCTCACCACTTATAAACATTTCACTGTGTTTCATATATATATATATATATATATATATATGTAACATTTTGAGGGACGTGTACTTTACTTCAGATATCAATCATGTACTTTTTCTCCAGTACATGTATGTGATATTTTTTTTAACTTTGCAGATTTGGATTAATGAGGTGAAATATAATCAACACTTAACTATAAGACTTATGTTACAACTGGAGTAAATACACAAGCTACTCTGCAGCATCAACAAGTTATTAAAACTAGCTGCTCCTTAACCAGCTTCGAATAACACTTTAAATCAATAATTATAATCAAACATGTAATATATTATTCTGAAATGGACCAATCTGCATAATGAGTACTTTGAAATGTGGTAGTTTAAGTAGTATAATTTGATGCTAATACTTTTGTACTTTTACTTGAGTAACATTGCAATATTGATTGCAGGATTTGTACTCCTACTCTCTGGTATTTCTACGTACAAGATCTGAGTGCTTCTTCCACCTCTGGCCATAGAACATCTTGCCGTGTTGAAAGTATGTTCCTCTGAGCTGAGTCTGGACTATTTGCTGATGTGTTTCATGTTGTGGCTGAACAGATGCAGGCTGGCGACCCTGTAGTTGGTGTAGCTGGTGCTCAGAGTCGGTCGGAGGACGAAGAGTCACTTGGAGTCAAAGATGGGAAAAGGACTGCAACACAAGCATTTGGCAGCGGTGTTCCCAAACGCAGAAGTTCCTCAAGGTATACTTGTATATTGCATTATTCCATCATGTATGTGTTTGTTGGCATTAAGGCATAGTTGTGTTGTTTACTGTTAGTACATCTTTACTGTGTATTCCAGTGGTACATTATGCAATTGTTTAAACCAGGGGTCGGCAACCCCTGGCACGCGTGTCAGCATTGGCACGCGTGTCAGCATTGGCACGCGTGTCAGCATTGGCACGCGGCACCGTAACCAGTGGAACACTAGGAATAAGTGGAATAAGTGTGCAAAATATTTAAATTGTATTTTCGGATCCTGAACGAGACCGCCGCCAGAGCGCGTCTCCCTGTTACCTGCAGAAGGAAGCCATGCACGCAACGCAGCCCCGCTCTCTTTAACTCCAGGTGACATTCTGCCGCTTTCCTCCGTGGTGCAGTGCTGATCGTTTCACCACGGAGGAAAACACTTCACTAATTGCAGTACTCATAAGGAGCTGTACAAATGCCACAGTTTTTGCGTGGCTGTGTATTTAGTTGAAAGCCCAGTGGCGATCTGCTCATCTCTCATCGAAATAATATGCTACAAAGGGGCGGACTGGCCATCTGTGTGTTGAACTTTCCTGTCGGCTCCCAGACCGTAGTCGAGGAGGGCAGAAGCAACAAGCTTCAGGTTCAATAACCCACTTTAGCTTAAATGACTGGAGAGAGGCGAGCTCTTCTTGGGAGGCCGTTGCATTTATTTAGCTGTTCTTCTGTTTCACAAAATACATCACAGACCTCTGTTTTTCTGCTTCCTCATTTCACTTCCAGAAACAAACACATGTGTCACGTTCCCTCACTGTCGCTCTACCATCCACAAATACACATGCACAAGCCACACCCCTCTCTCTCTCTCTCTCTCTCTCTCTCTCTCTCTCTCTCTCTCTCTCTCTCTCTCTCTCTCTTAAAGGGACAGCGATCTCATCTCACTCTGCATGACCCTAATATGATAACATGTGTGCTCTGGAGAATCACAGAACGGACGATCGTCCTTATTATTATGCCGTTTAAACCAATTATTGTAATGTGTTTGTTAAATTCGGCCACATGTAAGTTGCGCTGACAGGTCCACACTGCTTCCACTGCAGCGAGGCTCCCCCGCCATCCTGCAGATAGTTGACGAGCGTCAAGCTCCTCAACCCCCCCCCCGTTGATAATTCTCGATCGTTGGCACGCTGATAACAATTTTTTTTTTAAATGGCACCTCATATCAAAAAGGTTGCCGACCCCTGGTTTAAACGGTTGCATTATAATTGTATTTATACAATGATGTTTTAGGTCAATAAAGAGGAAGAAGTTTGACGATGAACTGGTGGAGAGCAGTCTGGTGAAGTCTTCCAGCAGAGTCAAAGGCCCTCCTGTCATAGAGCCTATCCGCTTTTCAGGGAGTGAACCTTCATCCAGCGAGAAAAAGAAGGTACATAAGACTTTAGAAACCCAACACACCTTTGAACAATCTAGTGGCAAAGATGATAAGCCTACAGAGGTTTGATGAATATTTGTTTGTCCTTATGTTAGGTGACAAAATCAGGAACCTCTCTCTCACTGCCTCTCACCATGGTAGTCAACCCTGCCCCCATCACCAAAAGAGTAAAGAAAAGCAAGCAGCCTCTACATATTACTAAAGACTTGGGAAGATGGAAACCCACTGATGACCTGCTACTTATAAATGCAGTGTTGCAGGTGAGTAGTATTACGTTAACATCATTGTCCAATAAGATGGATAACGAATATATAAATAATAATTGTGACCAGTTTGTATGAATCAGTTTATGATCTAATGAGTCTGTATCTATCTCTAGACCACAGACCTAACCTCTGTTCATTTGGGGGTGAAGTTCAGCTGTCGTTTCACGTTGCGGGAAATTAAAGAGAGGTGGTACTCACTCCTATACGACCCTGTTATCTCAAAGTAAGTAACTGCTTTACCTTTCCCTCCATATTCTATGTCAGTGACTCAATTAAAAAGTAATTGAATTCTCTCTGTTGTCTCTCTGTTTAGGCTAGCATGGCAGGCCATGCGTCAGCTTCACCCAGAAGCCATTGCGGCAATCCAGAGCAAAGCTCTCTTCAGTCAGGCTGAGGAGGCCCTTCTGGCTAAGGTTGGCTCGGTAAGTGAAAGTGATACACTTAGCAATTGTTGTTTAATAAACATTGCACATATAGCATACTTTTTAAACGTTCTATAACGATGCATGGTGACATTGGCACTTCATTAGTATCAACAAATAAATGCTTTAATATTAAATATAGTCCAGAAATGTCATTAGAAAAATGTCTTCCAATATGAAGGCCCGATACATAGCGTACAAATAAGTGTGGCAATTTTTACCTATATCTAAGTTGAAGTTTTAGTAGGCATCATAATATGTTAAGTACACTATAAGAAAGACTTATATCCCTATCAGCCGTTGGCCAAAATTGGTGGGAAGGTATTTGCCAAAATGTAATATTGTACACTTTGGTAAATATCTGACTGCTGTATTCACGAGCGGTTTTGCTTTACATTTGTCACTGAACAGACCAGTCAGCCCAAGCTGGACGTGTTCCAGGAGCTTCTGAGCAAACAACCCGCTGTTTTTCACCAATCTCGCACCCCCAAGAGCCTGCTGGTACACTGGCAGCTGCTGAAGCAGTACTACCTACTGGATGACCAGAGCGGTGAGTAGAGAAACCTACACAGATAAATACCAATGTATCTTCAAAGCAATTAGTAATATATTACATTTTTATTTAGTAAAAATATATCTGCCAGCGAAACTGCAATAAGTCTATTTTGTGATTTGGGATATAGAAGGCACAGCTCTCAAAACTGATAGGAAATGTTCATTTTGGTTCAACATGCCTAATGATATAACTGCTGTAATTGTTTAATACACCTGCCAAGATCAACTCATAAATCTCAGCTCTTAGCTTTTTATTACACTTATAAAACATCATTGGCTCTTTTAAAAATGGCCAATGCCTCTCGGAAATGATTATTATAAAATCAGGAAAGCCAATACAGAAAATACCCTTTTTGAAGAGTCATGCAAAACTGAAAACTTAATTCAAGCCTCTTTGAGTCCTCAGTGTTGTTTTTCTATTCAAAGTAATTAATGAAGTAACTTTGTCATTTTTATGTTACAGTCCAGCCTCTCCCTAAAGGCGACCAGGTCCTCAACTTCTCTGATGCTGAACAGATGGTTGATGATGTAAAGCTAAAGTAAGATTTTGTGTATCTTGCATAAGATGGTATTGTTTGATAAGAAATACATGTTATCATCTTTTCACTAAAGTATTGTTATAAAGTATTGTTTGTGCATGAATTTTTGATGTTGATACGTTTTCCTTTGTGTCTCTTCACACAGGGAGAGTAGAGATGAGGTGTTGGAACACGGTAAGAAATTGGATTATGAAGAAACAAGATAAACACAATTCATCTAGCATGCATGACATCTTTGATCATCTTGAAACTGTTGACATAAATGTCCTTACCTCTGATTTACCTCTGTCTTTATTTCAGAGCTGATGATTTCCGATCGTCACCAGAAAAGAGAGATCAGACAGTTAGAGCAGGAGTTGCCTCGTTGGCAGGTCCTCGTGGACAGTATTACAGGTATGTAACCAATCCCAAACAGATGGCTTTCTAGGTAAATTAGTTTGTTACTAATCCAGTTTAGTTAACTCATTTGTGTTCGTCTGTGTGTCAATAGGGATGAGCATGCCTGACTTTGACAACCAGACACTAGCAGCGCTACGAGGAAGAATGGTCCGCTACCTCATGAGATCGCGGGAGGTAAGAAAAAAAACTGGAAGAGTGAGAGGGATTCCCATCTTTGATGATGTATTATCCCCATTATGCTATTTAACTTTTATTCATGTTCACACAGATTACATTGGGCCGGGCGACCAAGGACAAACCAATAGATGTGGATCTATCACTAGAGGGACCTGCCTGGAAAATATCAAGAAAACAAGGTGAACTAACTTGAACACTTGAAAGCAAAACCATTTTTCAAAACAACAAAAAACAGGGAAACATTTCCACAATTAAAGATTTTAGAGCATATGAACTATTTTAACGTTGCTAATATATTTAGTTATGATTTAAATTGAGATTGTTTAGCCCAATTATAACAGCATCAGTTCAATTTTTGAGTTTTGCAGGTTTTTTTTGCATTTGCATTGAGTTTTGTTCAGTCACTTCATGTGTGTTTGGACGAGATGTGGACTGAACATGAAAACAAAGTGACATTTGAGTTATCCAGACCACTGGCGCAGCACTGTATTTTGTCTTTTTTCATAGGTATTTCTTGCTGGTACTTGGCTGAATTTTTTTTCAAAAGGGAACATTAAGGGAACACATAAAGAAAAGTTTGAGAAACACAGCATTAGTCACAATAATGCAGAACTCCGAGGGGTTTTGAGTCCTTAAAGGTCACGGTCTTAAAACGTTTTGAATTAATTGTAACCAAACTACCCATTTAAGTCTGTGATCTGGATTTATTTTCTTTCTGTCTACAGGAATTATTAAATTGAAGAATAACGGAGACTTTTTCATCGCAAATGAGGGGAGACGACCCATCTACATAGATGGCAGACCGGTCCTGTCGGGCAACAAGTGGAAACTCAACAACAACTCCGTGGTGGAGGTGTGTGGGAAACGTTTCCTTGTAAAATACAACCTATTGCATTTTATTATTGAAAAATAAATCATTTCAAAGTATTCTTATCGAACACAGAGGACATAAACTTAACCCAATATGCACCAACAAAAAAAAAATCATGTTACATTTTGAAGTGCTATACTCCCTTCTAACTAGCAATGTTTCAATCTCTTATTGGTAAAGTTGACATCACATGGCACTAACGCACTGGATCTGTCTCTTTAGATTGCAGGTCTCCGCTTTGTGTTTCTCATTAACCTGGAACTCATCTCACTAATAAAAGCTGAAGCAGCCAAGATGGCCCCGCAGTGAATGTCCGCCCTGAACAGAAGAGTGAACATACAGGACATGACTAACTGGTTATCTCATGAAGCATTGTAATGCCACCACAAATCAGAGTGACAACGGCCATGTTAACTGAAATGTGAATTATTAAACTGACTACAGCTCAATCCTGGGGAAAGGTAGTAACAAGTGTTGCTTGTTGTTTGGACAGTTTCCATGTTGTAATGTAGACACTGTCATGGTAAAGCCTTTGTTTTGGTTTTTTTCTTACATTTTCAGAATATTGTATTTAAATTCTGTAGTAATACTTTTCAAAATATTAAACTTGTTTACACAAAGTTCTCAAGAGTCTAATCTACTGTTGAAACATCTAATTTCATTATCATTGCTGCAGCGTTGATTATGTAGTATACACTTTGCCAACAGGTACATCTAGAAAGCCCAGCACATGCAGTATAAGTGACAGGGATTCTCTACAGCAGCAATAGAAGCAAATACTCAGCAAATTATAAATTGTACTTTTGTGAAATGTATTTGTATTTAATCTGGTCAGGCTCAAACAATGATCACCTATCTCAGAGTACTCGGTTACAAAATAAAAACTACAAAAACATACACAAATCCAGGAATGGCTTAATTTCGACTTTCGGGACATCAGATGGGACAACTTTTTTTTCCTAAAATACAATTTAATATATATAAAAACAAAGCTGTAGTTATAGTCAAAATTGAGTTGCACGCAGGTTGCACCCAACTGCATACCATTTTTCTTGAACACATATTTATTAAAGGTGTGGTTTACATGTCTGTGGCTTAGTCTTTACATATGTAACAGATCAGTTTTTAACTGAGAGCTAAAGGAAGTGCATTGTCAGTGAAATGTGTCAATGAGCGACAGGATGTTCTGATCCATTGCACAAACTTTATTTAAAAAAATAAATAATTGTATTAAGAATCCCCATCACTTTTTATTTAATTAACAACTATTCTATCTTGGTCCCACAAGACAAGCCCTTCCAAAACAACACTTGACAATCAACAAAACAGAAGTAAATAAAAAATTAAGAGAAAATACGATAGCTCACATTCATATGCACATTACTATTTTTGTTAAGCACAACATAAATCAACCTTCACATGAAGCTGTCAGAGGGTGGTTGGGTCACTGTAAAAGTTGGAAATATCGTCACCAAAACACAGACGATGCAGTCCAGTGAATCTGTTGTAACCATAGAAACTCCATCCCAACTCAATATATGCCACAGGTTATGTTTTGACTGGATCCCCCAAACATGGCACGGCTCACACAAGCAAAGTTTAAACAAGAAAAACTGACAAGCCTCTGCCACATTTTACACAACAGTGGTCAAATCCAAACAAAGCCACACTTCTTTTGTGACATTCTGCTCATCTGTATGTCATTTTGGGTGAGTAGCAAAGAGAGAGAGAAGAAACTCAAGTCACTGCAGCTATTGTTAAAAAACAAGGTAGTAGCAGAAGTAGACCTTATAAAGAGAATGTATGACAATTCAAGGACAAGAAAAAGCAGTGAATACAGGGAGGGAGGGTTCAATTGCGCATGCATGTGTTTCTATTTAAAACACAGGAACACTTGCATGCTATGAGCTTGCATCAACACATTATTTGCTCCAACACAAATAATATAATTATATATTTATACCATATAGGGGAGAAGGGGGTAAATTGAGCCAGTGGGTAAATTGAACCACCCCCTGTAACCAGGCAACGCCTTATAGTTGTAATCAAGTGACCAGAGATTATGCAAGCTCCACCCATTTCTCATTGCCTGTGAAAGAGAGATACTCATTGTGGTCTGGTAAGTAAACATTTTTACAAAAAAACGTTTTTCGCTTGCCAAAGTAAATGTTCTAGATGTCAGCTATATCGGCTGTCATGTCAAAAGGCGTATTAAACCATGTGAATCATTAAGCTAAAGCTATGGGGTAAAGTGAACCATGGGCCTTGGGTAAATTGAGCAAGTTTTTCAATGGAGAAATTAATGAAAGTAGGGCAAGTTGATAATAGGAGCTCATTGTAGGCTACATTTAAAGTTGAATTTACTCTGTGTTTGATTGGTAAGATGTATGAAACCATTTGTGTGATTACTTTTCCTTTTAACATGTTAAAATAAAATCAATCAATGAAATCGAAATTTATATTAAAAATATTTGAAAAACTAAGCTTGTATTTGGTTTGTTATTTATTGTTTATACTTACCTTTAAGATTTGTTGTAGGTATGCCCAGGTTTGAACAGGTATGCACAGGTTTGAACCGTGGTTCAATTTACCCCCTGACCTGGGGCAAGTTGAGCCACAATAATTCTTTTTTTTAAAGAAGTAATATTTTCACTGTCCTTGATCAAATATGAATTATTATCATTGCCATTGATAGGAGACATCCTGAATTACAGGTGTGTGTTTTCATTTTTACTATGTGTAATTTCTCCTTGCTTTAGAGGACAGCATAACTAAAAAATGGCTCAATTTACCCCACTCTCCCCTACTGATATACTAATACAAAATTAGTAAAATGTGTTAGTATGAATACTGGAAAGCCCTGGGGCAAAAAGCCCTGCTGTTGGGTAAATGTTTTAATATGTAAGAAAGTGTATTAGGGTTGCAAGAATATGAGTACGTTTTTTATTGAACTTTTTCGAAAATACAGTCTTATTTTAAATAATGACCTTTAGGCTCGAAATTGTCCTCGCCATTTCAATTTTATTCTCCAAATAATATTGAATTATTCTTCTGCTCATTTCAATGTTAGATTCTACACTCAAATTGCCACAGACCAGTGACCATGCCAGTGACAGATATTCACTTCAAATACTAGTACAGATTCAGATTATGGTACTCGTTGCTAATGTTTCCTAATGAGCCGCCCTTTATGGTTATTGAAATAATGTGGCTGTAAATGTGATTAATAATTAACAACTACAATAGATTTGTAAGAAATTGAGACTACTTTGTTAGATGGATTAGATAAAGCTTGAAATCCTTTCAGATTAATGATTTGATGCAGGTTTTATATGTATTTGCTTCGCCTGTTCTGCAGAGAGGCGTTTGGTGTCCACCTCATGCAGTGAATGGTTCACATTTGACTAACGTTGGTTGTCTTGAACGCAGCTCGGTCAGTTATTGTATAACAGTTCAAAGCATTCATTTCGTAATCCCGGTTGTGAATCGTGGAGAGCAGCCGAGTTCAAGCAGGCGACTGACTAAACAGAAGTGAGTAACGATTGTGTTTTAATATGAGCAATCGGAAACTATCTTTCACGTTGCTTCTTCTTATGAACTCATCTGAGTAAGGGGGCGAAGGCGGACATGCTAACAGTGCTAATTTGAATGTTAGCTAAATGAGGTGTGAGGATAGTGATGGTGACCTGTGTCAGGGTAAAAGTTTATAGCCAATGTTTACCAATGTGTTGTTATTCATAATGTTTCTTAATCTGAATTGGTTTTGTAATGTGTTCACCTCGGCAGAGCCCTCACTGTGATGTAGCTAACACAAAATATGACAGTGGGGAAATGTTTATGTGGAATATTTAGGGCTGTCCTTTCCTACACCAAATAAATAAGAAATGCTTAGTCGACTAACACTTACTTTTTGTGTCAGCTAATCAAATAGTTTATTAATATACATGTATGTATAACTGAGAAGACTCAAGGATCAGGAAAAGATACCATTTTAAATCACTTTCTTACGAGAGATGTGCTAATACGTTTTTTGTTGATGTTTTTTTGTTGTTGAAATAAGCAGTGGTGGAATGTAACTGAGTAGATAATACTCAAATTATGTATTTTGCGGTACTTTACTTGAGTATATCTCCATTTTCTGCCCCCTTGTACTTCTACTTCACTGCATTGTCAGAGGGAAATTTACTTTTCCTGCACTCTATTTATTTGACACTTGTAGTTACTTTTCCCATAAATACACGTGTTTTATATTGTAAAAACACTTGTATGTCTTTTTCTAATGATAAAACAGAATCATATAATATTCTATAATAATATTACGCTTTTATAGTACTTTTATTATTGATACTTGAGTACATTTAGCTGATAATACTTCTGTAATATAACTTAAGTAACATTTTCAACTCAAGACTTTTATTTGTTATAGATTATGTTTAGACTGTGGTATTAGTACTTTTACACCACTGGAAATAAGTCATTCAGTTTACAAAAAAAGAATTAGAAATATGAATGTTGTAACCACATAGGAATTCAAATGGTATTGCTGGAAAGGAATATCACCAAAATACCGTTTTATACCATTGATTATGTGTTCAGTTGTTACATTGATGTTACAATTCACGATATGTAGCAAAAACGTGTTTAAACTTTGTTTTTCCTTGAGATTTTTGTTACCATGTGAATTATAAAGTGCTGCCATCTGCTAAAGAAGTTTTTGGTAAACAAAAGCTTAATTTTGGCGACTGACCGATTAGTTTAATAGACAAATCTCCAAAACTGAGTTGCTTAACGAATAATCATTCAAAAGCTTCAATTTAAATTGTGTGTTTACCAAACAGGTTCTCATAATTTTCATGGTAAAAGTCAGTCGGCATTAAAAAATTACTTGCTGAGTAAAGAAAACCTAACTCAACTGAGACCAAAACGATAAATTAGTTGACTGATTGACAAAGATCAAACAATTATTTCAACATTATTTTGAGTCAGAAATATTGAGAAGCAGCAACAGTAGTGCAATCCTATCCAAACAGTAGCAGATTACCATTTCACCTTCTGAACTCCTGGACTTTTACTGGCACTCGTCTGGCTGCTGGCTGGCGTACTGAGGTGGTAAAAGCTGGTTTAAGATAACCCTGAGTAATCTTAAGAGACACTTTTGACTGATAAGACAGGTGTGATTGAATGTTAAAGCAGAGCTTTGTTTAATGTGTTAGTAAGATTTTCTCTGTTCACCAAACTACTGAGAACACATTTATATTTAGATGCTTTACTTATTTTCTCATCCAAGAAAAGTGTGTGCTTCAGGTTTTGGTCCGGTGCTCCTGTAATCTGTTTCCTTTGACCTGTAAGTTAGTCAGTCATATCTTTTCTTGTAAAGCAGCCCTCCCCAGAGATGTTTTCCTTAAAGCTTAATGACATTGTGTCACTTGTTTAATACTGGGGTAACGTTCTTCTTTTATTGTCAAAGCATCAAAGTATTACCAACAGAAGAACACAGGGTACAGTTGGTTTCTTTATTGTATGCATGACCAACCTTGGTCACTAAAAGGGAGTTACACATCCACCAACATGTCTGAGGTCAGAGAAAAGTGAAACTGAAGCCCAGCCCTCTCTCTGTTCACGCCCCCCGAGCTGGTTGGTCAGTTCAGGAGGAGTTTTAAGGTGAACAGCTTCATTTTGACATTTTCCCCTAACACATGTTGGCTGTAAAGACAGAGAAGGATTGGTGAGGTATGCTGAAAATAAAAATGGTATATCAGACTCTACTTAGCCTTGAAGTAAAAATGTTTTACACACATTAGCCTTTTTGTGTTCACCAGCTATTCTATGTGACGTCCACTGTGTCCTGACACAGCAGAGACAGAGCTTGTAACCTGTACGACTGTTGGACGTCTGAAACTCTGATCTACTGTGTTCATCTGTAAAGTCCAATGTCGTTAATGATAGCATTGCTGAAGATAGTCCAAAGTAATCCATGTTTCTCAAAGTCCAAGCGTTTTAAATGTTTTGCTTTGTCATTCAACAACGTAAAGCTATTCTGTTCAATATGAGGAGTTATGGTGAAGGGCAGAAGATGACCATATTTTAAAGGCTGAAAACATTAGAATTTAAAAAATAAAAAAGTCTGCAAAAAGTTTATCAATGTGTTGCCCTGTCGTTTGATTCAACGATTATTTGACAAATTGTTGCAGGTCGAATAGTTATTTTTTTTATAACTTGGAAAAGCGCTCTAAAAAATGTAATTCACCGTAATCTTGGTGGTAAAGCAAGCATTAGTCGGCGGCCAGATGACCGTAAATATGTTTTTTATGAATTTTGAGTTTGTCTGCTCTTCACTAGAGGTTCCTGCACTACACTAGTTCTGGTCTGCACTCAAAGGGGTTAACATATTAATTATCTGATAGATATGCTCTGTTTATTTCACTGTGAATTAACCTTTTTTTCTTATCTCAATTTCTTCCCAGTATACCAGTACAATGCTGCTCCTCAGACGCTGCCACAGCCTGATTAGATTTGGACCTCTCAACACTCAAAGGTACACTGCGTTATTATACTGTTGGCATTCACTGGTTCTTCACTGTCAGCAGCTAGGTTTGGTCTGTTCTCCACCTGGTCAAAGGTTAAATAAAGGAAACTAAAACAGCAAACTCAAGCTGTGTTTGAGCAAAATAATAGATATTCATTCCCTTTTTTATCTTTTATTTAGTCAATATTTTTGTTATCCTTGAACATTCGGTTGAACACAATAATGAGGTTGGTTTGATCTGCGTAAAAGTCACATTTGTATTTGTTTAATTTCACAGGCATCAAGTGACCCCTGCTGTAGTGTCGTGTGCAGTTCGTCTATGGAGCAGCAGCAGTGAGGATGGGGGGTCCTACCAGCGCGCCCACGGTCCCAGATGGAGACATGGCCTGGCAGGACTTCTGGCTGGTACCGGGGCTGTCCTGGCTTATGGCCTCCACCACCACCACAAGGTTAGGAGGAGAACAGATCTTTAAAGACGATGTTTAACTTCTTTAGCTTTCCCTAGGCAAAGTATATCAAGCATCTTTTCCTTTGATTTCTAGACCAGGGGTGTCAAACTCAAGGCTTGGCCCGCGACCTCGTTTTATGTGGCCCACAAGAACTTGCAAAGAATATAATATACAATACAATTGGTGTAATTGTTGAATATTTGCTCTTCAATTGTTTGCCCTAGATTTCTGATTTCAGATGTAGTTATTTATGAAGTTATTACCAGAACTGATAATAATCCAATGCAGAGCCAATAATGTAATATAATACATTATTTCATATATATTATATATTTATATGTGTATATTTATATTGTCTTAAACTTACAACCGGCCCTTTGAGTGCAACCATAATGCTAATGTGGCCCGCAATGACATTTTGTTTGACACCCCTGTTCTAGACTAAAGAAATTGAAACATGATAAGTATCATACTTTTTAAATATTAATTAAAAAAAAAATATATATTAACCAGGTGAAGATTCATCATACATCTGGATCCGTATCATGCCACTGCTGCTCTGCACTTGCTGCACTTCTTTGCCACATACCTTACTTTAATGAATCATATGTGGATCTCTAGAGCAACACAGTTTAGATGTGTTAATGTAGTACAAGGTGGAATTTAATAACACATTTAGGATTTGGCCACTTTAAACTGTCTTAGAGGAAAATAATTGACACTACACCCCCTTAAAGTGAGGGCCTCCATCTGTTGGTTTGCAATGCTCAGGAGCGTCTGTCAGCTCATTTGTCAATTTTCACTCCCACATCTTTTGTTACTAAACGTGCAAACATGCTTAGCACACATCCTGTGTTTAGCTGGTTGCAACATTTCTTTAGAAGATGTAAATAGTTCAGACTTGAGAACACTCAATCAGAAATCTGATTTGAAATGTTTGTTATGTATAAACACAGATAAATACCAAACATTTACTTTGACATTTGCCACGTGTGTCCACAGGGATATTGCATTACAGTAAATGTTATGTAATTTAGCTCACACTTGTTATCCAAAGCAACCAACGATGACTTCAATAAACTATATTCGTTTTTTGTTTTTTCCTCTAATATTTTTCTAAATAGGATTGTTTACACTTTGTGACTTAATCCACATTTATTTTAGTTCCATGTATCATACCACATAAGAAATGAGCTCCCTAGTATCGACCCAGAGTTTATGATATGCTTCTCCTAAGGTTTCAGTATAATGTAACATTGCTCTCAGTCTGTATGTTGTCTACAGAGGCTGTTCAGATAACAGGGAGCGCCGCTAAAGATAATCATAGCGTCAGGTTAAACACACCTAGCACAGTTCTGTCGCCGTGTGCAAACATGAGAACAAACACTGCTGTTTCCGCCCATAAAACTCTGGGCATAAAAGTGACAAATAATGACAGTAACAAAGTAAACACAAACTAATCCAGGTGACCTCTCAATCACAGTTGTACTGAGCAAGAGGATTTTTTGCAACATGCTCTCTACAATTCTTCTAAACTGGATTATTAGTTTCCAGTCAACTTGTTTTTCAAATGTAATTTTTGAAGGATAACACAATGAATGTATCCTCTTTCCTCTCCGGTGCAGGCTGAGCAGCAGGACTCCAGCACAGTGCAGACCATAAAGAAGACCTCAGCGTTTCCTATCATCAGTCAGGAGGAGGTGACCACTCACCGCTCCCTGGAACATGGCATCTGGGTCACGTTCAAAGGAGGCGTCTACGACATCACTGAGTTCGTGGCCATGCACCCTGGAGGGGATAAAATCTTGCTGGCAGCAGGGGGAGCTCTTGAACCTTTCTGGGCGCTGTACGCCGTACACAACCAGGAACATGTGCTGGAAATGCTCTCAGAGTATAAGGTGGGTCCATTCATGGTTTCTGTTAATAGTTTACCTAAAAAAAGTTGTGTTCACCAAAATTATAAAAGAAAAAAGACACAACTATCTTCTTAAACCATGAGTATTGTAAGTCTAATGACTGTAAGTAAAAAAAGAAGCCCAGCATATTGAATATAAAACCAGTAACTATTGGCAGGATATAAACATGGGAGTATCACCAGACAGGGCGTTCATCACAAAGCCACCAACGCCAAACAACGAGCCAATTTTGGTTAGTCTGAGATTTGCAGCTACAATATACTCAAGACCATTAACTTTCAACTGTCCCTGACTTACTGATTTTAACCATGTAACATACCAAAGGCACCTTCACCGTGCAATATAAGTAAAAGAGTAGAAATACTCTAAATATATGAGCCATAGAAAAGAATATGGTATAAACTTTAATAATAATAATAATGGATTACATTTTTTAATTAGAGCGCTTTTACAGGTGCTCAAAGCGCTTTACAATTACATATTACACATATCAGACATGTAAATGTCAATACTGTGGACATTACCCACAGGAGCAAATGAGTGTCTTGCCCAAGGACACAACGGCCTAAATATTATTTCTGAGCTTGTCGCTTGAAAACATCCATCACAGTTTACTGACACAAGGACAAGATACTAAAGTGTTTGCAAGCCACAATACACATACAAATAACATCCCCTTAAGCAATTATTTATTATACAAATCCATTAAAAATGTTGCTGTATCTTTGAGAAATAGAACATTTTGAAAAAAGCCAAACTAATTAGTTTGAAGGGGATGTTGAATTTATCCTGAGATGAACTTCTCATTTATTTTTGTCTGTCGCAGAAGACGCATATGAAAAGGTCTACTGCGTACTGTATACTGAGGAGCAGCTGTAGGCTAAATACTGGCACTCTGCAAGCTGTCATTAGAAACAAAAACACTTGCTCATGTCCAATCCAAGTCACTCATCTGGAAAAACTTTAAAAAAACCTTTTAATAAGATTAAATAAGGATATTTAATGATAAAATTGTAAAAGCAAGAACCCTGAAGAAGGCTTGCTTGTGCTCATACACTTGGGTTGTTAACAAAGTTCTACGTCTTCAAGCATTATATATGTTTCCTCGAATTTAAGCGAAAACAAAAAAACATCTGACCGAAGGCTTTTCAACTTTTTGCCATAAGAGTGCCAAATAAAACTCCTCTTTGTTTAACACAAGGTTGGAGAGCTGAGTGCAGAAGATGTGAAGAAGCAGAAGGCTATCAAGACATCAGACCCTTACTCTACGGACCCCGAGCGCCACCCTGCCCTGCACATCAACAACCTGAAGCCCTTCAACGCAGAGCCGCCTCCTGAGCTCCTCTCTGACAGCTTCATCACCCCCTCCGCTATCTTCTTCAAAAGGAACCACCTGCCCGTCCCCCAGGTGGACGCGGCTTCATATCAGCTGCACATTGAGGGGCTACCTGGCGGAGTGCTGACGCTCTCTTTAGAGGAGTTAAAGACTCGATTCCCCAAACACACCATCACAGCCACGCTGCAGTGTGCCGGTAACCGCCGCTCAGAGATGAACAAGGTGAAGCAGGTGAAAGGGCTGAACTGGGGCATCGCTGCGATCAGTAACGCCACGTGGGGGGGGGCGAGGCTCAGAGACGTGCTGCTGGCCGCTGGTTACTCGCCCGATGTGGCTCAGCGGGCTTTCCACGTTCAGTTTGAAGGACTGGACAAAGACGTGACCGGGACGACATACGGTGCTTCCATCCCTCTAAACAAGGCCGTTAATGAGGAAGGGGATGTCCTGCTGGCTTATGAGATGAACGGCCAGGATATCCCCCCCGACCACGGCTACCCGGTGCGTGCCGTGGTGCCCGGCACAGTGGGCGCACGCAACGTGAAGTGGCTGGGGAAGATCATAGTGAGTGCAGAGGAAAGCAGCAGCCACTGGCAGCAGAACGACTACAAGGGCTTCTCCCCCGGGACGGACTGGGACACGGTGGACTTCAAGTCGGCTCCGGCCATTCAGGAGCTCCCCATCCAGTCGGCCATCACCGTGCCGACAGACGGGGCCGTGGTGGACCGCAGTTCTGAAGAGGTGACCGTGAAGGGGTACGCCTGGAGTGGAGGGGGCAGAGAGGTGGTGCGTGTCGATGTTTCTCTGGATGGAGGGAAGACGTGGCAGGTGGCCCAGATGAGGAGCAGTGAGAAGGGACAAGCCCCCGAACCCTCACCCCCCCCGGGACGGGCCTGGGCCTGGAAGCTGTGGGAGGTGACGGCACCTCTTCCTGCCGAGGCTCAGGAGCTGGAGATAGTTTGTAAAGCGGTTGACAACAGTTACAACATGCAGCCAGACACCGTTCCTCCCATCTGGAACCTGAGGGGGGTCCTGAGTAACGCCTGGCACAGAGTGAAGGTAGAGATCAGAGAAGACGAGAACGAGGAATAGACTCCGTGGTTTCATCCGTTTTCACAATCCAAAAGGTTTACGCTTGAAAAGGTTATTTAAATCTGTCACTTGTACTCGGCACAGAAGTGATGGAGGGAAATACGTTTTCATAGACGCATAGCTTTGAAGTATTTATGCAAGTGTTGCTTTTGAGATTTGCGTTAATCTGGAACGAAGCTAAAGGCTTACATTTACCAAAACATGTCCTGTTTTATCGATTGTTGATTCACTTTGGTCTTAAGGGGAACATGCTCATTCTCTGGTCTTTTAGAAAAGAAAACATATTTCTATGTATTTTTGTAATTGGTATATTGCATCGGTTGAATTAATTGTGTGGTTAACATAATTTAAAAGCCTTATTTAAAATAATATTCTGATATCTAATTGAAATGTATACACATTCTAAGTGTATTATAAAGTCATTACTTTAAATGCTTGATATTAGAGTTGTATGTTCACAAGAGTAGAACTGAAACTAATATAATTTGGGAGCATTGTTTATCTGCCGCTGTGGCATTGCTGACCTTGGGAATAAACTATTTAATAACTTTTTTATGGGAAAAACCATAAAAAAAAACCCATCATCCGTTCAGTCAGTGGAGCTGCCCTCCAAGAGCTGCAGCTCAGAGCAGCTGTGTTTATACTACGACGCTACAGAAGAAGGGCGCTTCTGGACCACAGTTTAGACTACACTGTGTTTTGTGTCAAATGTAGATTATCGTTGAAGATGATAAATAAAGAGCTCTAATTTTACACTGACATACTTCTCTTGTGTCCATTGTTGCTTTGTGCTAAAAGGTGGTAAAGTTATTTTCCTGTATGTCAATGTCATACAGCACTAATTATTAGATAACAGCATCTATTTTCATTTGAACACATTAGTTACAAATACATTTAACTAGATTTTAGAGCTGCAACGCATAGTTGATCCACAGAAAAACAATCCCCATCTAAAATGTAATCATTAAAGTAATTATTCATGCAAAAATAGCAGAGCATTTTGATTGAAGAATATTGATGTCCCTACTCTTCCCTGTTTTATTTCATATAAAACTAAAGGATATATCGAGAGTATAGAAGAAAGATGAATTGTTGATGAAAATAATTGTTACTGGAGATCCTGACTGCAATTAAACCACTGTTTTTGATAAAGCATGTTAAATCTGATTCTTCTAAACGGGTTATTGTAATTAGGAACGCATTAATACAATTACTTAATAAGGTATTTAGTATCAGATCCCCTTGTAGGTTTGCTTATAAACTAGAAAACTGCTGGAGTTGTGGGACTGATAATGGTTCATCTTTACCGGTGTTCTTTGTTTGCTCACTCTGAATTCCGGGTCACTTCAGGTTAGCGTTCAAAAGCCTCTCAGTAGAAATTAGGAACGTGGCTTTCACATGTTGGTGATACATTATTTGAAAGCGGAATTTTACTTTGCTTAACATCAGGATGCAGTTATTTTTTGCGGACAACTCTGCAGTCTCTTTAAGTCTGAATTTACGAAGTGATTCCTTAAGGTGGTAAGAGAGGAAACAGGATATGAAGTGACTCAGACAGACATCTGAAAAAAGAGATTGCAGCTGGTAGGAAGGTGAACAGGAGGGAGGAAGGGAGGACAAGTCCTTGTAAAAAGATGAGCTGTCATGTCAGGACATATGATTTAGAGATATAAAGGAATGCATTCATTCAAATATGTAATTCTAATCCCCATATTTTGAGTAACCGAAACTACAATGAACTATCCCATATTCAGGTGATTTTTTGGCCAGGGTTGGATTAAGCAGATAAGGATGTTCTCCTGAATTATGTTTCCTCTGACTTCATATAATCATACAGTTGTATTCCAGGACTTTCCATGCATGATGAGTAGCTGTGAGACTCATTTGTTTACTAGCATCCTGTAGCTTCTGACCCAGCGGGAAGTTGTTTGTAAATCCCGTTTCTTATAAACTGGTCATTGTGATCTGTCTCTGAGTCAGAAATGACAAAAAAAATCCGGTAAGCAGAAATTGTGTCGAAAAAATAAAACATTTATATGATTGGGCAGTCAACCCAGACAGTTAACATTTATTTATTTAGCTGGTTTCAGACTTTTGACGCTGCTATGAGTATGTGTTCAGTGAAGAGCAACCATGCACTATACTCACTAAGTCTTAGGAGGGAATGACTGAAAGCAAGGAAAAGCAAAGTCTGCACAAAATAAATAAAGACATATCCGCTAACTTAAGTAGAAGATGAGACATTAAACATTTGAAGCATTAAAGTGAATAGTTTGGACTTAGTGTTCTTCTTGCTCTGTTTGCCCTTTGTTGACTCAAACATAGAGTGGATTTTCAGATTTCCAGTTAAGGCATCAAAAATAGCCTTTATTGTACTCCCACATTTCTCTCCTTCCTCCTTTCTGTTCCTTTATTTCTTTGTTGTTTACTAAAATCAGTGTCATAACAATGACACAATACATTAGAAAGGAAACAGATGGCTTTTGTTTTTATTTCTCTCTAGGTCAGCAAATACACAGGCTTGTATCACATTGGTGGTAAATGCAAACCAGTGCACTTTCATCTCTCTGTGTGGTACGTTGTGATACAGTGAGGAATTTGCAACATGTAGACTGGGAAAATGAT
Organism: Notothenia rossii; assembly: GCF_949606895.1. NCBI lineage: Eukaryota > Metazoa > Chordata > Actinopteri > Perciformes > Nototheniidae > Notothenia > Notothenia rossii. The sequence goes on along the minus strand of NC_136903.1, from coordinate 70,892,271 downwards.
CAAAGAGATATACAAGAAAAAGCCAAATATAATTGTTTCGATGAGTAATTCTTAGTTTATTGTGAATTTGTACATGAATCCCAAAGGGCCTTAAACACCTACTGTACCTTTAGGAGTTGGTTTCCTGTGTTTTAGACAGAATTAAAGGTATTTATCTTCACTGAACTTGATTCAAGTTCAAATCTATTGTTGGTATGTTGCCCCAGGTTAAAGTTTGAGGAAGTACCATCATTCACTCACATCTTGAGACCAGCTGCCCTGCTGTAACATAATGCTAATGCTGCTGTAACATGTATACACCAGAAGAACCACACAACTGCCTGCGGTCGTCCTATCCACATTTTGCAAATATAACGTACAAATGTCCCAATACAGTTTCATTGTAAGACACGCTTTAGTCATCCACAACTTAATCATTATGAATTCTGTAGAATGTAATGTTGCTTTGGGTTTAAAATCATATTTGTATAAAATCTACACAACTGCAATTTGATATAAATGTATACAAAACCTGCAACAATCAGGAATTAAATGTGGAGTCAGCCAAATCATACATTCTAAAATAGGTTCTTGCCGACAAAAGTTTCTCCAACATTATAAGCAACTTTCTTTTGATTATGTGGCAGAATGGTAATATATAAGCAGTTATAAGGTTGCATCTCTAATTGTTTTTGACAACTTTAACTATATTGAATACTAAGACTCAAGAAATGTACTTAAAGCTAGGTGGTAGAAATACCACACAATAAGCTGATAAACACATTTGGCATTCAGACACAGAGCAATGCAATATTTGTCATGTTTTCTGGCTACCTGACACACGTAAGTCCCATATTCACTCACTTACGTCAACTCATAAGAAACATATCTGGTTGTTTTGTTGCTAGATGCTTTCACCTGCTGGTCTCTCAGTGTAAGAAGTGCTGGTGGTAGCTGGGAGGTAGCTTTTGGCCTCTGGAAAAAGAGTTGTTGAGAGGGACAACACTGAATCTGTACATTTGTGGACTGTAAAACCAAGTAAATTAGCTTAAATAATAATTATAGTACAAATAATTCTCTGTTGGTTCACCATGGGAAACTTGATTTTAATTTGATCTTATTAAATGTATAGTGGTGTGGGACATATAAGTCTTTACAAATCCCATTTGTTTAACACAAAGGGAAAACATGATCTGTCCTCTGTCGTCTGTCAGCAGGGATGGGTCAAAAGATGGCTCAGTTTGTGTTTGAGGAGTAAACATAAATATTTGTCTCGGATGGGATAGATGTGGGGACAACAGGAATTTGTAAGTGGAGGGTAAGGCTCCTTTTGTGGTTTAGGCCCATAATTTAACTGCATTCAATACATACCTGAAGGACATTGAGTTCTGTATCGACACCAGGGAATCAACAACAAACCTGATGACGCTGAGTGAGTCAAATGGAAATGTTTCGTCCACAGCACTGAGACTGCTCTTGGTAAGGTCTTCAATGACATCCACTTAAACACAGACAATGAAAAACAACAAAGTAAGTTACCATAGCTATACAGATGACATTTACATTTACATACACTTTTCAACAGGAGACTATGCTCCAATTCAAAGTAAGTGCATTGAAGAAATCAATGACTGGACGTGTCAGAACCTTTCTCCAATTAAACAAAGACAAAACTGAGGTAATGGTTTTTGGAGCTAAGGCAGAACGTATAAAAGTTAGCGCTGAGCTTCAGTCTGCAATGTTCAAAACAACAGATAAAGCCAGAAATCTAGGTGTAGTCATGGACTCTGAGTTTCAACAGTCACATTAAAACAGTTACTAAATCAGCTTACTATCACCTAAAGAACATATCTAGGATTAAAAGACTAATGTCACAGCAGGATTTGGAAAAACTTGTCCATGCTTTTATCTTCAGTAGACTGGACTACTGTAATGGTGTCTTCACAGGTCTCACTAAAACATATATTAGAAAGCTGCAGCTGATTCAGAACGCCGCTGCTCGAGTCCTCACTAACACTAAGAAAGAGGATCACATCACTCCAGTTCTGAAGTCTTTACACTGGCTTCCTGTGTGTCAAAGAATAGATTTCAAAAATACTGCTACTGTTTTATAAAGCTTTGAAGGTTTAGGCCCAAAATACATTTCTGACCTCCTGCTAAATTATGAACCATCCAGATCTCTCAGGTCTTCAGGGACTGGTCAGCTTTCTGTCCCCAGAGTCAGAACTAAACATGGAGAAACAGAGTTTAGTTAGTATGCTCCAAATATCTGGAACAAACTCCCAGAAACCTGCAGGTCCGCTGCAACTCTTACTACTTTTAAATCCAGGCTGAAGACTTTTATTTTTGCTGCTGCTTTTATTTGAACTATTCATATCTCACGCTGCACTGTAACTTTTATCCATGTATTTTTTATGTTTCTTTTATTATCTTTGCTTTTTAATGACTGTTTTGAAATGCCATTTTATAATGTGTTTCCACTGCACTATTTCTTAATGCTCTTAATGTCTTTCATTTTTGTAAAGCATTTTGAAGTGTGTTGAAAAGGTGCTATATAAATAAACTTGCCTTGCCTTGCCTTATAGCGTATCCAAACTGCGGCCCGCGGACCATTTTGAATTGAAATTCAAAAAGTGTAGACTGAATGAAAGTATAATCATCTTCTACTTGTCTTATATTGCACTTCTTAAATATATATGTTCAAGTATATTACACAGTAATCATGTGTTAATAAGCCCAATTTTCAAATAAATGTAGTCCATTAAATTTGAAAACATGTCCTAACCAATCTAAGTTGATAATAAAAAAGCCCAATAACAAATTTACATAACAACCTTGAAATAAACCCTTCATATTTCCTCTTATTATAATCAATCTGAAGCTTCTGTTTTAAGGAATGAGCTGCTAACAAAATAAATGAAACCCTATGGAGAGCTGTCAAGTATCACCAATAATTTACCTACATTGGATTGATTTTTCCAACTTATAACTAAACTTTAGAGGCAATATACCTCATCTCTAGGGAGTGGCCCAGCCCTTCCTATATTTTTCTGTATGTGGCCCTCTGTGAAAAAAGTTTGGACACCCCTGCCTTATAGTGATAGTTTCTTTCAGGTGAATGACTTCTTTAGCGAGTGTAACGGTAGCTTGAACCTATAAAGAGAGTGTGTAGATCACTTCTGCAGCTCCACATCTGAACAGCTGTAGTTTAACAGCAGGCTTGCTGGCTGGAGGCCAACTGGCTGCTCGTGTAATCCTCATTCTTCAGAGATGGATCATCACAGCCACAGGGCTGAGTCACACGCCTGCCGGCTGAGTTTAAAACTGTTGCAGCGCTGAGAGAACAAACACAGTCTGTTGGTGCTGAGAGACTCTGCTGAGCACTTCAGGCTCTGAGCATCAGCCCGGAGTATTTGGGAACTGAAACTTTTGATGAAAACTTGAATATGGACTACACAAGGCTGCTGCTGCTGCTGCTGCTCAGCCTCAGTGGAGCGGTTTGTGCAGTGGTGCAATGGACAGAATTAGATGAAGCAAAGGTAAGATTTTTACTTTTCAAACATACACTCACAATCAGATTTTTTTTCTTAACAGTAAGTATATAAACTGTTTAATACTCTATATAAACATGCTCATGTTTTTAGTTAGTTATTCAAAATGTACTTTATTTTGCTGTCTGGAAATCAAACGCATCCATGATACATATCACATTAAAAAAATGCATGTGAATAAAAGCAAACAAAGCATTTATAACGAAAGGGGAGAAGGGTGTTAAGGTTACAGCATTATATATAATCCTGTAAGAAGTTAAAATAGGACTTTACTGTATCCTACAGTCCTGGTTTAGGTGCCTTAATGTGGCTGCATCCTTAATAAATCCATTAGTTTTCCAATGTTCTTCTGTTCAGCAGCAAAACAACCACATTTACAAATGTTTTACAAACGTTGACTTAATACGATCACATTATTCTTTTAAGAGCTTTTTTGTCTGCCTTTGAATGAACAGGCCTATCTGATGAAGTATGGTTACCTGAATGACCCCGCTGATCCTCAGGACCCCCAATACCTGGAGGAGGTCATTGAAGCTCTCAGGTAAAATGAACTGTTGCCCTTTCAAGAGGAAGCACATGCGGGTACTTTGAATCAGTTAGATATGTGTGAACGATCCTCCCAGATACAGAGGAGCTCCGGAGCAGGATGTGTGCAGATGTTTGATCCATTCTTGTCTCCAGGGTTTTTCAGAGAGTGAATGATCTGCCACCTACTGGAGAGTTGGATGAAGCCACTGTGGATGTGATGAGACAGCCTCGCTGTGGCATGGAGGATCCCTTCAACAAGAAACAACACAAATACAGAGTGATGGGTGAGTCAAGAAATTAAGCTTGACTCTCTCTTGAAATAAACTGACAGCAAGAAGTTCATATCGCTGCTTTATAGATTTTTTGGCAAACTGCACAGGTTACATTCTCTATGCTCATGTCCTGAAAGGTTAACATGTGTTTGTAGATTTAACTTTAAACGTCACCTATGATGCCACTTTTTAATGTATTTTATACATAATTATGTGACTCCTGTGTTAAGAGATTCGGAAAGTTTCAGGAAAAAAGATTATCTCTCTTTTTGTCCTGATCCATCTATATAAAAACATGTCTGAAAATGAGCTGAACGGTTTGGCCACTTTGTGATTTCTCAATGTTTTTTTGGGTTGTACAACCATTAGACAATAACCAACCAAGGTGACACCCGCACAGCTTATCACCTGAATCTCCTCCAAGAACACCCTTGTGTTTTTTTAAATCAAATATTTTGCAGATGGAGCCCAGCAGCAGCTCGTTAGCATTTAAAGCTACAGACAGAGAATCAGCACTTTTGAAACCGCAAACTTCAAAATCAAGTGACAATGTTCCAAATGACTATTTTTTCATTTGTATTCTCAGTGACTAATGTAGAATATGTTTACTTAAGTAGGCAGTTTGGTCGTGGTCACATAGAAATATAGTATTCATCTCTTGTAGGTCGCTGGAGAAAAAGGAGCCTGACATACCGTATCTACAACTACACGCCTGACATGAAGAAAACCGAGGTGAAGATGGCCGTCCGCTCTGCCTTTAAGTACTGGAGTGATGTCGCTGCTTTGATCTTCAGAGAGATCAGCTATGGCAGAGCGGACATCAAGATCTCCTTCCATAAGAAAGATGGATTCTGCCCCTTCCCGTTTGATGGCCGTGGTAAAAAATGTTTTCTAAATTTAGAAACATAGCTACTATTTGCCCTGCTGTCCCCTGTAGCACAGAAACAGATGGTCATTTTGAAATATCCTTTTAAAAGAATCTTTGTTCACATATTATAATTGCTTATCAATAACTTACTTGAAGGTTTGAAGAAAACTTTGTCTGGCCAGCATGCCTTCTCTTTCAACCAAGAATATATATTTTTTTGAAAGTTCTTGCTGAATTGAGGTCAATGGGCGTCACAGTTAACAACATCAACACTTCATTAAACATCTGTTACCAAACTCTCACACTGTTTGTGCAACAGAATTGAAGTCTTTTTTTGTCCAATAGTAAAAACGCTTATCCCCAAACGCATGCATTCTTTGCTCAAATCTAACTGTTTAAAACACTTCAGCATAAAAGTTTTTACTGAAAATGTGTGTCTTAAGGAAGAATTGAGCATATGGCAGGATGAATAAGACAAAAATAAGACTTTAAAGAGTTTTGTTGTTGTTAGACATGGTCCGCAATTTGGATTCATGCAAGGAAAACAATGTTTTTTATCAATAATTCAAGGGAATTGGAGGTGGGTTATTGATATACAAGTGACATTGTAAGGGTGACATTCTTTTAAATTGTTTATTTGTATCACTTGCAGGTCATGTGCTGGCCCATGCTGAGTCACCACAGTCAGGTATTGTGCATTTTGATGAGGATGAGTTCTGGACTGAGAGATCGTATTATGGCACTAATCTGCGTATTGTGGCTGCTCATGAGATCGGCCACGCCCTCGGCCTGGGACACTCTCAGTTCAGAGGCGCCCTGATGGCTCCAGTCTACTCCGGTTACCGTGCCAACTTCAGGCTTCATACAGATGATGTGCAGGGGATCCAGCTGTTATATGGTGAGTGAATCAAGAAGGCCTTCTGGACTGTTTGTGTCAGTATTTATGAATTGGCATGAATCAGTAACAAATATATAAGAGGAAATAGCAAATACTGGGCGAAAAAAAAAGGGTAAATTAATAAAATAAAAAAAATGGATTAACTCAACATGACAATAATAAAGTCATTATTATTAATAATTATTCACACCCTAAAAAAATTATATAGTAAAATATCCGGGTTCAATTACACTAAAGTATGGTATACATTAAGCCCAATATTAATTAAATCTGCAGCTGGATCCTCAAAGTTAATCAGTCTATGACATAGATATCCTTCATTATTTATAAATAAAGGCAATTCAGGCGGTAACCTTTTTTGTTCTACATTTCTTCTCTGCAGCCAAATATATTTCACACAAATATTGATGTCTAGTTTGCATTGACACATTTTCTCTGTTTTAAAGGCAAACGCATCACTAGCACTTTGGCCAGTCCAATACTGCCGAACAGTCTGCTTCCCACGGAGAGCAGCCATGACACTGAGATCATCCCTGACCCCTGCACTGCCGCACTGGACGCTATCATGTTGGGTAAGTTATGGATTAATTAAACACAGGAAACGCACCAACATTGTAGCCTGACTTTATCTTAGACCACAACACACCACGTTTACAGGGAATAGACCGACACATTCATGATCTACAGTAAAGGTTCAAACAAATTAAATAATATAAGATTGAAAGGAATATGAGATGACAGGTCCTTTGAGGAACAGTCTAAAAACTTTAAAAAATAAAATGGTGATTTGTTAAACTTCAATTAATTTTACATAACAAGTTTTCAATATTTGTCTATCTTCTGTTGTGTGAAGATGAGTACATTTTTTCTTTTTTTATAAAGGTATATACCATCATACAAATATTGTTTTAGTAGGTTTACAAAACCTGAGACAAATACTTAAGTACCTTTCGGAATGTTTGATCAGGTCCATGGAGGAAAACGTTTGCCTTCAGTGGTGACTACGTCTGGACGATCTCTGATCTGGGACACAACACACCGATACAGATCAACAGGTTGTGGAAGGTCCTGCCTGGAGACCTGAACGCTGCGGTGCACTCTCAGAGGACCAACAAGACGTACTTTTTCAAAGGTACAGCTGTCCAGTGATTCTGTCGTGTGTCAGTGGGAGAATAAACATCTATATCTAACTTAATTAAATGCAGTAATTGCACAATTAAGAAATACTCCGTTATATTAAAAGTCCTGAATTCTGAATAAAAGTACAAAAACATATTTTCATCACATATACTTAGAGTGCCAAAAGTGAGAGTTTTTCTTCTGCAGAATGGCTTATTTCAGAACAACATATTGTTACTGGATTCTGTCTATTGATGTTTGTGTCTCTCAATGTTGCATCTTGTAAACATAGCCCCACTATAACTACTTGTTATAAGGCACGGTAGTATATTTATACATTCTCTCGTATTTATTTTGTCTTATTTTGTATTAATAATATAATTCTGCATCACAGCTATTAACTACAGCTTTAAAATAAATGTAGTCAAAAAAAAAAAAAAAAAAGGAAAAAGGAGCATAACATTGAAATACACAAGTAAAGTACAAGTACCTCAAGATTGTAATACAGTACAAGTGAATCTATTTCTTTACCACGCCTGGTTGTGTGCTCTTCTTCTGTTCTCCAGTTGTGAGTCCAACTGTGTGAATGTTTGTCTCCTGGTCACAGGTGATAAAGTGTGGAGGTATACCATGTTCATGCTGGACGACGGCTACCCCAAACAGGTGAAACGGATCCCTCCGAACATCAACGCAGCCCTGTACCTGGAGAAGAACAAGAAGATGGTCTTCATCAAGGTATCATTAGCAGACTTTAAACATGTTAGTGCATCCCAATATGTTATTTTCCTTGCAGAAATCCTCAGTGTGTGTGTCTTTGTTGTCTGCCTGTGCAGGGCTCAGAGTACTGGCAGTGGGATGAGCTGAAGTTCACTGACCTGGGAATCTACCCCAAACCGCTCTCCATGCTCTTCTCCGGGGTGCCGTCAGATCCAGATGCAGCTCTCACCTGGACCAACGGCAAGATCTTCTTCTTTAAGGGAGACCAGTACTGGAGAGTGAATGACCAGCTGGGGGTCGACAGAGGATACCCTCTGAGCAAGAGGGAGCGCTGGATGCGGTGCTAGGGGGCGACCATCAGGGGGCAGCGTGTAGCAAGAGGTCGGCTCCACACAACCAGATTGTGAATTGTCACCAACCACGTGGAAGATCTATTCCCCACTAAATTACTTTTTGTATCTCAAATACTCAACCTGTTACCTCCAATTATTTAAGAAACTTTTTCCTCGAATGTCTTCACAGTGACATATCATCAAAAAGGAATAAATTATTGATGAATTCAACTAAGAGCAAAACTATATCAGATCCATTTACAAACTCCTACAAAAAAAAAGGCTAATTTATTGCGTGGATTGCTTCATACTTCCCAATGTATTTTCAACAATGCCACGTGTTTGTGAAGTAAAAGCAGATGTTAATGCTGTTGTTAACATGGTCATGTTTTTGGATTAGGTTTTTTCAAGGTAACACAGGGTGAGTATTTGATACAAATCGTAATTTTGTTGGTAAAGGAAACAAAAGCTAAAGGGAATTTGAGGATTGATTTTATTTCACTGGACCTGATTTAAACCAGGCTTCTCATAACCTCTGCAGTGATTTTTGTGAGGCTGACTTCATGAGTACAAATGTGTGTTTGTGCCAATATTATGTAATCTTTTGTATGATCTCAGGGCGAAATCAAGGGAGGCCTTCTGTTCTTCTCTCCAACATGTGTGTTGAATTATGTGTGTTAATATTCTTCAGTAAGATGTAATATGATGATGGGAGTGTGCACTTTCTTTACAGACATTTTGTGTAACCATTCATGCACACTTAAAAAAGTTATTCATCGCTCCTTAAAATCACCTCCAATATCTTATGAGTCACAACCCTTTGTGAGAAATAATGTGACATACATGTGTCCTGATTTTTTTTTAAAGCCAGAATGTTACATTTTTTATGTAATTAAACAAGACACTGTCTGTTCTTATGATTGCCCTTTTCAATTGCAGTTCCCTGTCATCAGAAAATAGGCTCAACATTCCCGTAAAAAGGATAGCAAAATATTTATCGTTCATTTTGATGAAAGGCTCACATTGTGTTGTATGCAAAAAACATTTGGAGGCTCCATGGCAACCCAACCAGTTGCATGGTAGGAAATCCTCCACATGGCCTCTTTATTGCCCATGAGAAATTCTGTTGAGTAATGTGTTGCTAAGAGCTCAAAAAGACAAACAGTGACTCGATCAATAACTAAAAAACAGTTTTGTATCAAACACATGTATTTATTTCTATCAACAGGTATGTACAGATTCAGGTAACAAGTGCATTGTCCCTTCAGAATTCAAACAACACAATGGATAATTATTTAAAAAAATCTACAAATTAACAACAAACATGCTTTGTTTTTTGTCCTTTTTTAAACCTTACCATGTACTTTACATAAATTAAATTATAAAATGTTTACTTCACAAACATACACACAGTCTAAATTATTCACCTACTGTATTCTGACAGAAAATACAAACTATTATTTATTTGCACCTTTCAGCTTACACTCCAGGTCATACTCCATGTATCTATTTGCATGTCATATTCATTCTCTTTAAAAAACTCTAAAAAATACACATTTTAATGATAAACTTTCACAACTTCTACAAGCACACAGTTAGACAGGTAATAACACAACACTTCAGGGCAATGACTAACTTCTTAAGAACAGTACGTGTAACGTCAAACATATTGTTTTGTATTATTCACTACCAAAACAGAATAACATACGAGGCTCGTACTTGCTGTTTATGTATTTAATACACGATAAAAGGAAATGTAGGACCCTACTTTGTTAGTGTCTGTGCTTAAGTGTTTCTCTGAGAAACACAGTGGTTATATTATAGCTTTCATCAAACACCTCTCACTTCTCCCCAAAAAGCAGCATTCTCTTTGACAGAACAGACGCACATCCTAGTTTCAAATCCATTTAAGAGCACGAGGGGAGCTGTTTGTAGGTTAGGAAGACACAGTTAGAGAACCGCAGAGCTTTAAGTAGTCCCTTCTTTTCTCTGTTTGGCTCAGACCCTGACGACTGGGGTTGTAGCTGTGAGGGGCGCAGTGGACCCGGTGTCGTAGTCAAAGTCAATCATGGTGTGGTTGGAAGTGCCGATGCTGCTAAGGGAAGTGCCGGTGCCCATCTGTCTGTCCCGCAGACTTTGCAGGTAGCTCTGAGAAAAACCACACAGGGAGAGATGAGCCAGGTACACACAAAAAGGGACATCAGCAAGAATTTCATGGCATTAATTAGGCTTAGGCCTGTGACGATAACTGCTTTAATTGGAGGCTATATTGTGCCAAGAATAAATGTGGTTAACAATATTATTGTTTTTCGTTAGTGTCATGACAGACGTAGGCTTACTGGTGAGATCAAACTGATGCCATACAAACAAACTAATGAGTATCTACAGCACACGCCATGTTGGGTGACACTGACCGGTGCCAGTAGATCCCCAGCGTAACGTTTCACTGGGGTGGGTTTACGGCGGTACGTGCCTTCCTGCCCACCTGCCTGCTGTCGCTTCTTGGCGTCCTTCTCTCGAATCCGCATCAGCTGGACTCTCTTCTGTCTCCGACTGATAACCACTACAAGAAGAAAGGAAAAATCATAGCATCACATCATGGTTTAAATAAAAACTGACAAAAACTGTGAGAAGCACAAGTTGAAAATGTGTGTTTGTTAAATACTAACTTAAAACATCAGGGCCCATATTTATCAATCGGCAAGAAATTGGGATTTTTCTAACAAAGTTGAAAAGGGGCAGAGCTAGGTCTCTCATTGGCTGTTCCTGCTCTGTGAATACGTGTTACTGTTTCACCTAGTTGGAGTAAGTTGCCTGATATTTGTGAAGACACATTTATTCCTCTGTTTTTAAGTGCATTTTTGAAAGTTGACATTTAGAACTCAAAGGCACATGATATTTCCTCCTTACCGTCAGTGTGCGAGAAGCTGTCATCTGTCAATTTCCACTGTACCAGTACTCCTATGAGGCTGAGGGCGGGCCAGATGCCCAGAATGACCCAGCTGTACCAGCACAGAGGTGGCCCGGTTGTAAGGCGCAAGCATTCGTACACATGATTAGCCAACACCAGCATCTCCACGAAGTAATCAGCACACACTGTCATGATGGCTGCCCCGAACACCGCCGTGGAGATCATGGTGAAGAGCTTCTGCCACTGCAGTGTCAGCACAGCAAACAGCATGCCCGCCCCCAGAAGGGAACCCAGTGGGACCCAGACTGTGGTTGGAGTGTAGAACTGGTGAGTGACCAGTAGGGCGGCGAGAGCCAATAGGAGGCCCAGAAGCAGGCCGGTCATGAAGAGGCCGACGCTTCGCACCAGCATAGTGACCAGGCCGCACAGCAGGCCGATGCCGAGGCCAATCCCGGCGCTTGCCTCCACGCTCAGCTGCGTGTCCAGCACGTGCTCCTTGTAGCACAGCAAGAAGATGACGACGGAGCCGAACATCAGACCAGACAGGAACATGACCGCCTTGAAACAGCGGTAACCTAGAGGAGGAGAAACAGGAAATAGTTACAATGAGGAATAAGGAGATTTAAAATCAGAGGATAAACATTTATCCTTTAATATAAATGTGAAAGGTTCAAGCTCAACAAAGCAACTCTGGACATAAAAAGTGAGAATGTTTTTGTGTGAAAGCACACGTTTATCCAAATTGATTTGATATATTTTAACGGTCCCCTATTATACTGTTTTTCTTCTATATTATAGTTCTCAGATATATACAAAACATGTCTCTGAAGTGTTTGGCTCCAAATACCAAACAGATCATTGCAGCATCCCATAAACCCCCCTGTTTCAAAAGTGCTGATTCTCTGTCTGTTACTTTAGATGAAAATAAGCAGCCCCTCCCCACGCCCCTCTGAGAGATATTTGGTTAAAAAGAACACAATGGTGCTCTAGGAGGAGACTCATTGTGATAAGCGGGGGGGGTTACCTTGGTTGGTGATTGGCTAATGGTTACATAAGCCAAAAAAATCGTTATGACATCATCAAGTGGCCAAAATCTGATCAGCTCATTTTCAGACGTGTTTTTATATAAATGGATCAGGACAAAAAGTCAGAGAATCTTTTATCCTGAAACTTTCAGAATGTCTTTACACAGAGGGGACACATGTTGATGTAGAGGAGAAAGGAAAAAGTGGATTTTGCACAATAGATGACCTATAAGGCAGAACTATGAAGCTACACGTGGCATTTTGATGGTGTGTTATTTCATCCCAAAAACATTTAGTTTGACCCTCCCTGATGTCATAGTCTATGGGGATCCTCACCAAAGAAGCAGTAGATGATGCCGAACAGGCAACACATGGAGCATATGACGGCAGGGATGACATCATACTTCCTCTCTATCTCCAAACTGCAGGCGTCGACCTCGACCGAGCCTGTCCCGGCCCCCTCGGTGCTCAGCCCGCTGAGGTCTGCCATTATGGGTGATTGAGGGAGGCTGGAGTTCGGGACAAGGGTGAAACTTCTGGTCACGTTATCTCAGGTCCATCTGAGCAGGTCTGGGGAATGTAAAGGAAGAGGATATGTTTATGAAATACCGGAAAATGAAGAAATGGTGTGGTATCCTGATCAACACAGAAAACTGAAGTTCTCCAGGGTAAATGTGAAGTGTGAAACCTCCAGGTCAACTGCGACTTCTGCCTAGCTGCTCTGTATGCGCAGCTGTCATACACTCAACACAAAGCTATGCAACCCGGGCACACACAAGCAGCTCATTCACTCGCTTTAATCAATGAGACAGGCACCCTGTTGATCTCTGTCCTGTCTTAATAATGAGGGTCATAAACTCTGACAGCCATAAATGGTCAGTCTTCTGAGAAAATTGAAAATTGAAATTGAAAATACTTTTTTCTTCACGTTTAACATCCATTTTTGTTTTGTTCTTTCCAACTAAACCCCCTACTTGACCATCTTCATTGTTAAAGATATACACACCTACAGGCAATTGATCATTTATTATGATAACAGCCAGCATTACTATGTTTCTATGTAACTGTAATAGTCATAGATCTCTAAAATGCACTGTGAAAATGTTTATCAGGCATAAGAAGTAGGAATGTTTTTTCAAAAATGAACACAAGTCTTTCCGTTCATCCAACAAGAAAAAAGATTCCCACATTTGAGATGCACAGTTTTCACTACAGTAACAAGCTGATATACTAAAGTACAGTGTAAAATATGGACCACCTTTTTTCAATCACATTTACGTAACACAATGCCTCAAACATTTTTAGTAGTTCTTTTTTATTTCACCTCGATTGGTACTATAGAAAAGCTACATTTGATATTTAGTCTGCAGCGAGCCACAGAGGCTGCAGTGGGGCCGAGGGTCTGTGGGTGGACGGCTCGCTCCGAGGCCTCGTGTATGATCTCATCACAGCTGAGATCCGATTACAGCTCACTCACGTTCTCTGCTTGGGACAAACAGTCAGGAACAGTCCCTCCTGCCTTTATTCTTTGCTTTGTGCCAGATCTTTGTCTTCTCTATCCACTACCTCTCCTTCAACTGGAACGTTCCACACCTTAAATATTTGTTTCTCTTTAACAGTCAAATGTGCCTCATTTGTTACATCTTCTACTTAGACACAGGGCTCTGTCATTTGTATGTCCTGCCTATGAATTACTTGACATGGAAAAAATGAGAGCCCATTGGAACGTTTTCTTTCCTTCTTTAGTCTCTCGCAGATTTTCATAACCTGTCCCTGCCTCCCTCTTTCTGCTTCCCATCAGTGACAACGTCAATGTTGGATTCTTTACTGAAAGACAAGACACACATTTAGGATGTGGTCATTTAGAGTCTGGACAATATGGTTTAGTGGAGGTTATATTATAGTGTATTTCCACTTTGAGGATATACGTTAATACTCTAAGATAATTTACTAAAGCAAGTCAAAAAGTCATATTGATAGAATGAGACAAAAGCAAAATAAAATATTTTCAAACAAAAAGGAGCTCAAGACTATAATCTTCACATCAACTCTAGCCAACTTAAAATGAGGGACCAAACTTTGTTGCAGGAAATAATAAAACTACACGGGGGGCTCAGGGCGGCACGGCGGCTTGGTGGTCAGCAGTGTCGCAAGAAGAGTTTAAATATAATCTCTATATTTGTGTCTGAGGACACTTGAGTTTAAGTCTAAATGTTTTGTGATGGGTTGGCTTCCCTTGCCCAATAAGCATGACTCCAGCCCCATGAACCCTGGATAAGAGGTTAGAAAATGGATTGGCCGACACAGGAAGCTCATTGTTGAGGGCTTTGGTCTCTTTACTGTGATCTTCTCCTTCATGTTGGTTTTGATTCAGTCAGGGTTGCATTGTGGAAGTGTTCCAATGTGAATGTGTACTTCCACAAAGGTATCTATACGTTTACTTCTTACAGATTGCTATTGGTTGTCCCTGGAGCACTTTGCCCCAGCTGGCCTTTGTCCAATAGGACACGAATGCAGCGAAAGGCCACCTGGTTGGTTTGGATATGAAACACCTGCACCAGCACGCTTCCTGCAGGGAAGAGTTTGAGAGTTTGTGACCTCTTGCTGTTTGGTTTGTTTTATAGTGAGAAATGTGAAGCTTAAATAGTTATGGAGTTAGGTCAAATTCTATGCATTCTCTCTAGCAAACTACATGACGTAATTGTTGTATGTTACTCAGTAAATAGAGATCATTAACCTAACCTACAAGTAAAACTATAAGTGCAGGTAATCTATTGTTCTCTAGATTTATACACAAATACACGTGATTTGATTTCTCTATCTTACAAAATATAAAAATCTAGTAACATATCACTCAGTAGCCCTTTTTTCTTTTTACCCTAATTTCGGTCATTGGACACTAACAAGATTTTCTCTTGACTTTTTATTTTGCTTCAAGAGAGCCTGACTTTGAATGAGCGCTTTGTGGTCCGCTTATTGATTCCAGTTAAACCATTATATGGTCAAATGTCAGAGTCTAATAGAAATCAATGAAGCCCAATGTCTTCCTCTCTAACACACATCATATTTGGATACTGTTTGATCTTCTATTGCAATTGGTCAGACTACTTTTTTGTTTACCAGGCGCTATGTGTGAACTAGTTTATATTTCATCACCATTTTAAAAGTAATTAACTTAACACCACAAGTTCACACATTTCCCCATGAGTCCGCCTCGTGTTACCTTTCTGTCACAATGGTGTCCTATGTCTAGCAGGCTTGGAAGGCCTTGCTGCTCAGGGAGAATGGAGCCATTATGGGGCAAAACAAAGACTCTGAGTCCCATGCTGTGACCTCTAGTGGCACTCAGAGGAAACCATGCGGACGAAAAAGGAGACCGCATAAAGATGGCTGAGAGCACCGAGGGGACTGGTAGATCCCGAGTGTTTGCTGTAAGATGTGTGCCAATTATTTGCCTTCAGAGCGCTGGTGACTGATGGAAGGCGGGGGTCCTAACTAGAAACAGAACTATCTATCTTAATGACGGAGCGCTCTGGAGGCCCTTCCGATTCTTCTTCTTAGCTGAATTTTCTGCGAGCTGAAGTCGCCAGGCAACTAATTCAATACAACTCAATAAGACTGGGAGTCTTCGCTAGCAGCTCTGTGAGGCTGCACTTACTTAGTTGTAGCTTGATGCCAACATCAGCTTGCTAAAATGCTCACAGTGAGAATGCTGATGTTTTGGAATAATTATTTAAGTTTTGTATGCTAAAAATGTCAGTAGAGCTAGGAAATTAATTTGTTTTCAGCTTTAAAACAAAGAACTGGACAACATTCAAAAGGAAATCTCATAATAGTGCTAGATGAAGAGTCAGAGGATCACATTTGTCCTTAAAGGACCTTGCATACAATAGATCTCATGGCAATCCATCAAAAGGTTTTTTATTCATATATTTCCCTCAAAAACATTTTGTCATCCTCATTATGACGCCAAAGGATGACTAAGGTCAGAGAGATATTTCCACCAGGGACGATCCGTCCAATAGTTGGTGGACCCACTGACCGGCCGATTAAGGGCTAAAGAGTTTACAGAGTATTTCATTTCCAGCAAAGACAAGCTTGATCAGTAGAGGTTTGAAATGTACCAAACCCCTTTTCTTGGAGTCCAATGGTAAGAAAATAGAAAAACAAAACACACAATTGCCTCTAGAAGTATCACTTACATTTACTTAAGCAGCAGCAGGAGGAACTGTGAATTGACAAACAATAAGCATTAGCTGAAAATGGGCTATTGTAATATTATGTTACCCTTCAAACAAAAACTTGCCCAGGAGTATACTCCCCCTGAACAAACACTGCGGGGGGCTGAGCAGACTGAGTGCTCAGCTGCTGAGGAACAGGCTGGGCTGACTAAAAGAGTTCCCCACATAGCAAATTTGGGTGTGTTTGAAGAAGAGTTGGGTGGGCGTGTGTGTTCAGATCCAAGGATTCTGCAAGGGCTCCTCCAACTTGACGGCTAGGGCCAGCTGAGAAACTGAAATCCTGCCGTATTATGACCTGGATGTCTGACAGCTTCACTCGGAAGACTCTACCAAGAATGTGAGACGTGCCGGGGTCTGCGCTCTGCAGTTGTAGCAATAAATCTCACCACCTTCAGCTGAACACTCTAACCAGCTGAAGTAACCATGGGAATAAAGGTTATGGTCAAAGTGGGGGTCATTAAAACGGCTATAACCCCCATACTATTAAGATGGATACATTGATGCTCATCGTCACAATAACATCCGCTTTAATTCTCATATTGAGAAAGACATCATATGGGCCACAATTGAGCTTCCTGTCTCTCCATAGCAGGAAGCTCAGGACCAGAAGAGGAAGTGGAACATCAGCTTTCAGCAGGAACTGACCCTTGTGTTGTGACAGAGAGCAGACAGGAACAAAAAAATGAACCATCAACACTGAAACGTCGTTTCATCTCAACAACAGCACTGCCTAGATTCAAATGAGTCTGGGAAACACGATGCATCTACCTACAGTATGCTCTTCACTGCCATGAAAGCTAGCATTGTCAACACAAACAGCTAGTTCTAAGCAAATTGGTTCCTATAGGGAAACTGCAGGAAAGGCAACCTTTAATCTGTCTGGCTAACACGCTAATCTTTGTAACACTTGCCATTGTGTCTCTGATTACGCAATGGAAAATATTGCTGCATGGAGTTGGTGTGATGTAACAACTTGCGTAATGAACAAAGCACCACATGATAGTAAATGTACTCTATTTGCCAGGCTTTAAATGCTTTCAGGCTTTGTAAATGTTATTGATATCCTCCATAGATATATGTAAAATACACAATGATGCAATGATCATAAAAGTGCATAAATGTACAAATCAAAAAATAAAACGTAGACACATCTGCAAGTAAATAAATAAAGATATTAAACTAGATCATTGCGGTGGATATTTGGGACTTCAATTTCAGCCCGAGCTTCAAAACCTGAGATATAGCAATTACATTATGTTTTCAGAGCTCTGTTGTGCTATGCTATGCACACACGGCAAAGTTAACTGTGTCACGGTGTGTTCACAACTGAATTAATAGCCCTGTAACATGTAACCTGGGTTGTTCCCTTGTATGTTTATTCAAAAAGGGAACGTCCCTGGGTGGGCTTGAACCACCAACCTTTCGGTTAACAGCCGAACGCGCTAACCAATTGCGCCACAGAGACATGCTATGCAGCCTGAAGGGGTGTGGAATTTATCTCTGTCCCCACTCGCTTTCATTTGCTCTTTGCTTCAAGAAGTTTGTTTTCCTAGAATACAGTAGAAGTTGACTCAAATGAAACCTGTGGAAGCTAAATGTGCTTTAGTTCATGTCTTCAATTTTTGTCGAAAGAAGGACATACAGCAACTGATAATGTGTAACAGTTATACTTTTGTTACTGGTTTCCTCCTGAACCTTGCCCCTGAACACGTCAACTGTGTGGTTCTCAAACTTTTTCTGTCATTCCCCACTTTGAACAGGTGGGCCTTTTCAAGCCCCACCTGTTCCTCATCGCTCCAATAAAATGGTAGGCCAAGCTTAAAATTGTCAAATGTATCGTTCTACAACAGGGGTCTCCAACCTTTTTTAGGATGAGAGCTACTTTCAAAAAAATAAAACAAGTCAGGGGCTACTTTTACTCCTCTTTTTTTTGTTTTTTGCAGTGTATATATTTAGCACATTTTAACATTATTATATGCTTACCTTTAACCTTTTTGTGTTGTTTGGGTCTTTGGGAGCCGTTTTCAGTGTTTACTAAAAGAAAATGTATGCAATTTAATTATTTTAACCTGCTTTATTTTGGGGTGGACCTCACATCCTCTAGGGGGGGTCCCTATTATAACATATATTTTTAAATGTCGAAGTGAAATGCATCAATCTGGTGCACTTTGAGCACAAAATGAATTTATGGATACAGGCTACAGCTCTCAACACTCAGATGAAAGAGAGCTGTATACTTTTTAATAATCCAAACATCTTCAGAATATGATCACAAACAATAACAAATCATTTAAACTTGTTTATTCTTATCTTATGTTATCTAGTTAGCATTCTTCTTTTTATTTATGTATATTTTACTAATCACTCCCCTTTTAAACATTTTTTTTTTTTACTGTCCTATAGTACACATTGGAATGATTTCTTACTTTGTAAGTTTATATATTTTTTACATCTATATTAAATAGATAAAGGTGTGCTTTCTAGCTCTCTCGCTCTCTCTCTCTTTACTCTGTCTCGATCGCTCACAGAGGCTCTGTGCTCCTCCGTGGCGATGACGGCTTGCGTTAAAAAATAATAATAAACATAGGCCTATTTGTAAAGTGGGGGGACACAAACGGGATTTCGAAAAGTTTCACTGTTAAACTCCTTATGAAGTGGAGAGGTGCCGCTCCACATTGCTTTTCTTCCCGACTGCAACGCTGTTGTGTGTGTGTGTGTGTGTGTGTGTGTGTGTGTGTGTGTGTGTGTGTGTGTGTGTGTGTGTGTGTGTGTGTGTGTGTGTGTGTGTGTGTGTGTGTGAGAGCCTTTCACATGTGTGTATGAGAGATTTTTACATTTGTCTGTAAATGATTTTGGTTTCAGTTGTGTGTGTGTGAGCAGGCTCGGATTGGCCATCGGGAAATTCGGGACTTTTCCCGGTGGGCCGCTGCCATCGGTGGGCCGCTGCCATCGGTGGGCCGCTGCCATCGGTGGGCCGCTGCCATCGGTGGGCCGCTGCCATCGGTGGGCCGCTGCCATCGGTGGGCCGCTGGCTCTGGCATAGGTGGGACGTGGACTTTCACAGCGCCGCTGCGCCGGTACCGCATCCTCTGGCGGCTCCAGCGCTGTGAAAGTCCACCGCCGTTGCGAGTCTCCAGCTGTAACAGTCCACTACCGCCCGCGAGGACCCAGGTTCGATTCTGGCCTGAGGTCCAAAACATTTATTTAAAACATTTTTTACATTTTTTTTTTTTTTTTAAATCTCCCGTTCATCGCGTCCGTTTGCGAGTCTCCAGCTGTAACAGTCCACTATTGCCCGCGAGGACCCAGGTTCGATTCTGGCCTGAGGTCCAAAACATTTATTTAAAACCTTTTTTGATTTTATTTTTTTTAAATCTCCCGTTCATCACGTCCGTTTGCGACCCACCTATCACATCCCTGCGCCAAATTTGAGAAACGCTGCCTTAAGGCACGGACACACCAGGCCCAAAACGCAGACGAGAGGCGATGCAACAGTCGGGGTCCGTCTGTGTCAGTTCTTTGTTGTCAGATTGGTGTGTCCGGGCGGCACGATTATCGCGTCGGTGGGCGTCAGGCCGACGATAACGGCCCGTCCACACACAGGCATGAAAAAAATCTTTCAAAGCTTCGCCCATTCACTTGACGTAGAAGATTTTTTATCTTCGACGAACTGCATTGTGGGGAGATGAGCATGGCTTTGCAAGCATCGTGAGCATCAAAAGTTGAGCAATGTTCAACTTTTGATGCTCCCAATGCTTGCGAAGCTGGCATCAGCCAATCAAATCCCGTTTATGCAAATCCCGCTAGTGCAAGCGCTAGCCAATCAAACGGCGTGCAAGCTGGGAGAGCCAGACCGCAGTTAATTTCCTCATATTCCAAACGAGATATTACGTTAGCAAATCACCCGGTTCTTTACGACCAGAACTATTTACCGGGATACAAACCGGAGGAACCAGGCATGGAGGGAGGTGGCAGAGACAGTGGGTGAAATTGGTAGGTTTTCGCCTGTTTGGGGAGTTTATATCCAGTTTACTTCGTTTTAACATTGCTATTGCTTTGTATGTCGGGGGCGGGAGATTCATGTGATTGGTTGTTGGTCGCGTTGCTCGCAAACAATCGCCAAGCTTCAGACACGCCCAGCGGCAAGATTTTTTTCATGCCTGTGTGTGGACGGGCCATTAGCGTTGACACGCCCTACTCAGATTGGTGTGTCCCGCACCGTCGGGTATTTTCAGCCGTGCCGACGCCTTTTCGGGCCGAAAACCCGCCGATTCGACATGTTGAATCGGCGGGCAGTCGGCCAAAGGCAGTCGGCAAAATATATCACTCTGATTGGCTCTTCAGCTAGCGAATCAGTGCATGAGAAGTGAAACGGAAGTGAGGGACCCAAACAAACTATTAAGAAGTTAAATCTGAGATTTCATTTAACTCCAGCTCTCGACACAGGTTCGGGAAAGCCCCATGAGCTTCTCGCTGTAGAGTGAAAATGGAACGCACACGCCATTTGTTGTTTGTTTATATCACGCAGTCTGTTCTTCTTCTCTCGGTGTATCACGCAGTCTGTCTTCCGGTTGTTGCCTCTTTTGAATTATGAATACACACTACCACCGCCTACTGGTAAGGAGAGTTATTGCCACTCACGAATGCGCAGTTCATACGTGCTTCTTGGCCGTCGGCTGAAGTCTTTGCGGTGTGTTCCAGTGTGACACATGGCCAAAAGGCAGAGACGAGAGACGACGCAACAGTCGGGGTCCGTCTGTGTCAGCTCTTTGTTGTCAGATTGGTGTGTCCGGGTCTTTTTTATTCAAATAGATAACGTCCCTGGGTGGGCTTGAACCACCAACCTTTCGGTTAACAGCCGAACGCGCTAACCAATTGCGCCACAGAGACATGCCTCCCTTCAAGAAAGGGGCGTTAAATTTACCTCAGCCCCCACCCTTATTCATTTGCTACTTGCTTCAAGAGGTCTGTTCTCCTTCCTGCCATACAGAAGAGTATAAGTTGCCTCAAATCAAACCTGTGGAAGCTGAATGTGTGCTAGTCTTAAAGCTTTAGTTTTTAAATATTATCGATATAAGGATATACATGATGATGAGTAACAGTTAAGTTCTTACTTATGATGCTGGTTTCTCAGAAGCTTACAATCTTAACATAATACCTCGCTAAGGTGCCATTAAAGGGCCAAATGTAATCAGGCATAACGTAAGAGAGGCTTTGTGCATCTGTGATAAATATATCATATATTCATCTTCATCTGTATTCAGGTCTGTTCTCTACAGAAGCAGCCTTTCCAGTATGTCACATGGTCTTTCCCTACTCATCAGTTGCTAAATCAAAAGACATTTACCAGTACATGGACTTAAAATCAACTACATGACAAGATGTGATACATACAAACATATGCACTTGGATGAAACACACCTTTATTGAACTAAAATAAAGGGGTTTTCTTTTCAAAATTACTACATTACTAGATTTCTATTGCACACATCAAAGAAAGTGTTTCAACGTCTTCATTACTTCTTTAGAGTTATGCACATTGACATCATATTTAATGAGACACAATTGGCAGCTGACTAGTCACCATCTTCCTGGCAGATGTAATGTAGGACTCAGACTGTCTCCTATTTCCCAAAAATATCAAGTTCCTAATTCTGCCCGCCAAATATGCTGCCCTCTAGCCATGGACCCAAATAATAGTCACTTGGCAATATTTAATAAAGAAGTAGGCCTTTCTGACTTATTTTTTCCTCATAATCTCTCAATCTCAGGCCTGATTAAAGTCTTAACAATGGAGGCCTTTCAACTTAAAAATGCAGAGAGCTACTTAAAGAGAGTCATGAGAAAGATCAGAAACACAATAAGGAGCCTTTTCAAGAGTCACATGTTGATGGTGCATGCTCGTATAATGTACATTAGAAATACACATGGCAATACAACATTTTAGGAGATATATCCATCTACCAAGAGAACACTTTATGTTGCAGTAAGTTGAAGCAGTTATCCAGCAGCAGAAGGAACAGTGTGGAGCGTGTGCAGCTAGGTGGGGCAGCTCCATAACGCTCTATTAGGGTTTGTGGTGGAGAACAGCATTTGGTAGGCGGCGCGGTGGAGTGGAGTCCATATGTTAGTACGACAGTGAGGCACTGTGTATGAGATAATATATTCTGCTAATGAACACCATTGGAAGAAGAAAGGAACAACATCCAACCAGTTACAAGAGTGTGCTGTGTGAAGTCAATCTGAGAAAATGTCATACGGCAATAATGATATTATTAAATTAAAACTGGTTTAGCTCTCATCAAACGTGGGTTTTTTATTTCTTTTTACAGGGTTAAAGAGTTTCTTAGGCAGACTGTCAATGTAAAATCCGATAAAACTGATTAACTTATAACATTTTGTAGATATGTTTGCTGTAGTGCCAGAGTAAGTAGCGCTCCACTTCAGACCTCCATGCAGTGCCTATATATGTCTGCAGCTCTATCATTTAGAGCAGCCATTTACCATCTTTTTCAAATTCCAGTTCAAAATAATTGTACCTCCTACAGCGATCTCAAGAGCCTAAAATATCACGTGTGCCCTTTATTTTCCAAGCAAACGTACACCCCTCTCATGTTATAATAACTATAACCTATGTTTAAAGGGCTATAAGTAGCCCATGGATGTTTCAAAATGACTGGAATCAGTTGTTATGTGGTTTCCATGTGACAATGGGGTTTCTCTTGCACCCAGGAGTCTCAGAATCCTTCCATCTCTGAGTCTCACGGGAAATAAGGTCGATGCTCAGCCATGTTAGATTTTCATTTAGTTACGCTTTAGTTTGTCATTTAATATGTAATGCAGGAAGACAAAGGAATCATCTGCATTTGCCGATGAAGGCAGATTATACAAAACAGCTCTCCCATAACTGCTCATATTCATTGTGACAAGCGTAGAGTACCTCCTCAGTGCACAATGTCCATGTGTCGTCCATATGGACAGATGGAGGAGGCCTGAGCATGTGGCCTGACTAGGCATGGGATGGTAAGAATTTCATGTCCCGACTATCCAAAATGATTCTGGTATGCTTGTGTGCCATTTTAACAGTTGTAAGCATACCTTGATAAGAAACAAGTATTTATATTGCAAAGATAAGACAACTCGTTCTTAAATAAGGAAATAATTAATCCCTCTGCATAAATAATCAAAACCAAAGCAACGTTGTGTGTGTTTAAGATCATCTTTTTTACCAGATGATATATCGTCCCATCCCTAGGCCTGACAATGTTGGAGTGCTTACCAAACAATTCTGAAAACCCCTGACGTAAACCCACCTGAATGAAAGCTATTTTTTAAGTTACCATAGAAGGCAATGAAGTTCGTCTTTTTTAACTGCCACAACAACTGAAAAGAAATTAGAGATATTCCATTTTTTTTATCGAGGGCTATCAGAGGGCTTTTGACAAACATATGTGTTTTATTATGTAGAGTAAAAATTGTGTATTTCATTCAACTTATTACTATAAATCATAGAGTTGGCCATTTCAGATAAGTTTGTTACTGTTGATAAAGCCAGCCGATACCTTAAGAAGAATAGACCTTTGCCTGGCCTTTTTGTCTTAAGGGGGGAAAGATCGCTTGTGTTTGAAGAGTAAAGCCAATCCAAACACAGCAATTACCCAAACTAAAATTAAAGCTGGTCCTCATAAAATGGGAATTCCTACTTTTCTGTGTGGGTCAGCTGCTCTTGCTGTGTACACTCTCTGTCCCTAAAAACACTCTTTTAAAGTATTTTAAATAATAGTCGTTAAACATAAGAGGAGTCACCATAGCATAGAACGAGACAAAAACGACACTCTTGGGTCCTTGCTAATTAAAAGGCACCACACATAACAACATAGTCTAACTTTCATTAACCCCTGCGCTCTATGCCTTCTTTCCCAGAGCAGGGAAGGGCTTCCTCTCTGCCTTTTCAAAGGTGTAAAACCATCTGGTGCAGGCTGACAGTGAAGTAGATGGGGTGGTGCACTTGGGGGGGGGGGGGGGGGGGGGGGGGGGTAACTACAGACTGCACTCCCCAGTAAAGACAGGACATGTACTCCCCAGTAAAAACAGGACATGTAGGCTGTCATCTCAAGACAAAAACCCAAAAGGCACTCCCAGCCTGGATCACACAGCAGAACCGCAGGGAGAATGCACGCCAACATGGGCTATAAAGAGACATATGTTTGCCTAAAAGATGAGGGATGTTTCCATATGCTTATTCTACACTATTCAACTTTGCCAAACAATGTTATAACACATGACTGGATTTGAAACTATTAAAAACTCAAAAAAAGAATTGAGTTATTATGTTAAGTACTACAGGCTACTTGCCTCTTCCAATGGCAGAACTTTCATATCACTAACTTATTCCCAGCCAGTCCTAATCAAAGCCCAGCACTGGGGAATTTTGGGCTACATGTTTGGTTCAGTGCACACCAATAAAGACATTATTATTCTGGATGATTATGTCCTTGTCCTCAAAGGCTGAAGGATAAATTGCATTATGTGCTTCAAGTGTAAAATGTAAAAGGGGAGCAGCCATGGAAGCAGACAGGCTGGCTACGTGTTATTACAAATATTTCCAGCTGTAGAGTTTGGCAATCATCAGGCAGGACCTGAGGTGGAATCGCTCGACTACAATCAGTCATTATCGGTAAATGGAGTAACATACTCAAATGTCAACTGAAAAAGAAAAGCAGTCAAACAACCAAACCTGTAAATACAAAGAATGATCTAATCATGTTGAGATCTGAAACACATTTTCTTTCTTCAGTAAATTATTTTAAAACTTACCGCTGAGCCTGGCTGTTCGGCAGTTGTAACTTCTCCTTGACAATCTGCTCTGTCAAACAGGAAAAACACCCCACCATTCACCGACACAAAGCGGCGGTAGGGTACCAGGGTAAACCGGTTTTCTCCTAACGTCTCCCTAGGCTCTTTTTAACTAGTTTAAACTTCACAAACTAGCATTAAACCGACAACAACGGCATCATTATTGTCCCAACCCTGCCTCAGGCACACGTTTTGAACGCAAACATGGCTGTGAGTGCAGATGTGAGGAGGACGGTTAGCTGGTTTCCATTCTCCCTCACTTCGTTCAACTGTTGGAGTTCCCGTCTGTGGCTCCACACACCAAACTACTCCTGAGTCCTCCTCCTCTCTGGAAAATCTTAACTAACCTCCCTCACACACCTCCCCTCTCCCATTTCTCGTCGCTAAAGTAAACGGCACTTAAAAAAACAAAGGAGGAAAAGTTTCCCTCCGAGGCAATCCCCCAATCCCCCTCTCTATCTCCATCCAGCAGCGTCGTCAGAAGCGGAGGGAGGGGTGAGGGGGCTCAGCAACAGATGAGCGAGGCCCTAGCTTTAATGAGCTAGCTGGCTATACCTGAGCTCCTGTAATAAACTCACCCTGATTTTACTTAGATTTTTTAGGGTGTTTGTGTTTGACACAAAATGAATAAAATATTAGTCAGTCCATTTACAGAAAACCCTTGTGTTTGTCAGATGTTGTCCAACTTCCCA
Organism: Notothenia rossii; assembly: GCF_949606895.1. Classification (NCBI taxonomy): domain Eukaryota; kingdom Metazoa; phylum Chordata; class Actinopteri; order Perciformes; family Nototheniidae; genus Notothenia; species Notothenia rossii. The sequence continues at coordinate 70,866,282 of NC_136903.1, read as the reverse complement.
TGAGAACACGTCAGCTAAAGTTATAATTAAGACCCACACCAGCTGAACTACAGCTGTTTTTTTAATTAGGGGATAGTCCAAACTAGTGCTAGCTTTAACAGTACGACGTTCTAATAAAGGCCCCTTTGAAGGATGAATAGGTGACCAGGTCATCATTGATAACTAAATCCTTTCTTTTAAATGTAATGCTTTCTATTTTATTTTTGAATCCTGAATTGTTGTTCCTGTTTTCCATGTTAATTACTTTGTAACTTAGGGGTTTTGTAGAAATCTAAATAAAAGTGTATTAGGCCTATTAAACATGATTACTTTACCATTTATGAATAACTAATGAAACATTTTTTGTAGAGCATAAAACCCCCAACACATTGCTAGGTTTTTTGTCGATCGTCTTCCACTAGCTTTCTCTTGATAGTTCAGTTATCAAGTAACACATATAAACCATGACCTCTGACCTACTGTAGAAATAGGCCTACTGCAGATAGGTATACCAAAAACTATAGAGTCATTGGATTCCAACACTAACTTATTTACACAATAGTCCTAACTAATGGATTATAACTGATCTACGATAGTAATTTATTAATTAATTATTACAAGTCAAACAAGTTTATATGCATATTTTTAACCAAGGTAATATAGTGGATGTCTTTTTAGGACATTTTGTGGTGGCAAATCATGATTTTCTATGACTTTCTGTAGCTTTAAAAGTAAAAGCCAGATCTTCAATTCGACTTACAATATGGCTTCCGTTTACTGAAAGTTTGCATGATATCATTCCTTTGTAATACATTGGCTGCCAACATTGATGCAATACAGCCTCCAGGCTTTTATGTCTTGATAAAAAAAAATGAGTCATCCTTGCTATTCCCTTTGATAAATGTACAGCCTGGTTTAGGTTATCATATGGAGACAGTCCTCCGCGCAGAGGAAGCAAGATAACTTTAATCTCTTAATTTCATGAATGTACACCCACCCACTGTCGTGCTCACATGTTTAACTCACAGCAGTATCTGTGGACTGTCAGGTCTGCTTGTGGCTCTGTGGGATGGGGGCAGAGCAGAAGCTGTGACAGGAAGTTACTAACATGGTCCAGATGTGGGGACAGGAGACCACCTCCAACACAGCTGCAATACGCTGAAGACTACAGGCAGCGACTGCCCTGCACTCACTACAGGAGGTGTTATGTTAATAAAAGTCTTGTTAAAATAAATCATTTTAATTGGTGTACAGTATAAGAATTAACATTTGATATTCTACATACAGGTATTGATATATATATTTTAAAACATTTCGCAAAGGTAACAGTTCAACTCTTAAGCACCCTCTAGTGTTAGAATGATACAGTGCAACAAAGGGACAAAACAAAAGCTGCCAGTGAGCCAGAGCATTCTTTTTTTATTATCAAATAGAAATGCATGTGAATCTTAAATACCGAAGTTGACATTGAAAATGACCGGAATACGAATGCAAGAGGCAATTTCAACTAAATATTGCAACAATTAACCTTCAACTTTCAGATCAAACACATTATTATTAAGTTAAGAAAACCTGCGATGCACATTTTCTCTTGACAACAACATCTATGTCCATGCTGAGAATACTAAGAGAAAAAGGATGACTATCAATAGAGGCTGATCATAACTACAAACATGCAATAAGAAAGCTCAACAAAGAGATGACAACACGCCTACTAAGCTCCATGTATCCACCAGTCTCAAGGGCCTTTTACTTTGGCTTATTAGGTATTCCATTAATAGTTTCCCCTTGTCTGGACTGCAGAGCCTCCAGAGGGCTGTATTCAGCTCTAAGTAAAGTGAAGGCCTTTTATCTCTCCTCTGTCTGCAGTTTCTAAAGTCCATTAAAGAAAGTTACTAATCTTCATCCTCCTCGTCATCACTTAAGACCATCTTCCGTCTACGCTTCACAGGAGCAGAGATATCCTCCTTGTCTGAATCTGCATCCCCGTTGGTTTCAATATCCATTGCAGTGGTGGAGTCATTTTCTGTAAAGACAGTAATGCGTCGGCCAAAATGTTCAGTTTGGATTCAAAGTCAATGTTGTCTGAGCCTTGTGGTCGGTGACCAAATCAAACAGACAATTTCTTTATAATATAAGTTAACAACTCAACAACTTATATTTAACATAGCTCTGTTTGTTTCTTTGATATTTTACATGTGAATGTTACATATTATAACTTTAAACTAACATGAAATGATTGATTAAATATCAAACACGTAGATACCTTTCTCATCATCATCATCATCATCATCATCGCTGTCGCCGTCCAACACTCTGTGTTTGCTTCTCTTCGTTGAGGTGTTTTCCTGGGACCTGGTGTGAACAGGATCAGTTAAAGACTTGAGTAGTTTTCAGATTTAAAAATGGTCTTCTCTGCTCGGCTGAGCTGATTTTAAAAAACCAAAGGGCGACGCCTCACCTCTCAGGTGTACTTTCTGTGTCCTCAGCAGGAGTGAAATCTGAGAAAGGGAGGAAAAAACAACAACAAAGAAGTTCAACAATGAAAGTAAATCATCGTAAACCTTTACTGATCTTTAATAAGCAGTGGGTTTAAGGCCAAAGAATTAATCTGGTATAGAATGCTTCATCCTATATCTAGTTTCCCGTTGATCCACCAGCCTGGCAGTGGCTTTCTTATGCATACACACATCATTGGCTGCTACATGAGCCGCAGCAGGCTGTTATATGTCATTTAACACCTACCTACTTGACAGAGCTGTAATTAACTAGTGTTAACTGAGACGAGGTGCTCAATCCGTGACACATACCCGTCTGCTCGGAGGTTTGATGTTTCCTCTTGCGTTTCAGCAGCAGAGCTTTCAGAGCCTCAGCCCTCTGTTCCCCTGAGACCCCCTTCTTATCCTTCTCCTTCTCCTTCTCCATCTCATCCTCCTTCTCAGATTCTCTGGCTGGACTTCTGGAGCCGTCCTGCTCCTCTCCTCCTGTAGGTTCCTCCTCTCTTGGACTAAGGGCTGCAGCCGCACTCCGCAGCTGGGACACACTGATCTTTGCTGGGATCCTCCAAAATGTCTCCTGTTTACAGAACAGTCAAATAAACACATGTTAGAATTGTATTTGCAAATGCAGAAACTCTCTCTCAAGGAAAGCACAGAGATCAGATCAAAATGCTATACGTAGCACAAGGTGAAAGGACACACAAAAACCCCACACCTGTTCATTTTCAGGTGCTCGAAGACCCAGTTTTATCAGAAGCTTCTGGAAGCTCTTTTTTTCCATTGCGTCTTCATTTTCCTCGTTCAGAGGTACAATAGGCACAGGCTGGGACAAACCTGTGAAATGGAAGACACAATGTCATTATCAGACCAAACAACATTAAGGACATTATGCTTTTCACACACGCTGTTAGTTCCCTGAGAGCTGTGACCACTTGTAACAGAGTAAATCAACTATTTGCAAAACGTTTTTCACAGTGTTACTCACCGTCTTCTTCACGGTCTTCTGCCGTTTTGATAAGACGATTCTGTAGCCACAACAAGGGAGCAGACATGCCTGGTGATAAAAAACAAAACACAATTAAACTAATCCTAACACTACATGATAGAAACATGTTTTAGTATTCTAGTTTCACAGTCAACACATAACAACAGTGTCAAACCCAGATCTGTTTATCTCTATGATTTTATCTAACCAAAAAGACTTGTTTCAATTTGAAGAAATAAATGTAATCTAAAGAAAGTATTATATTAATATTATTATATTTAATATGTTACCATTTGCCAATGTCACTCAACTGGAGAAAGCACAAAGGGCCTTTGTCTCACCTTCCTGTTGTAGTGTATTCACCATGTTGCCTACATCAGGTCTCCTCTCCACTGACGGGTTCAGGCTTTGGCTCGTCCTTCCTCTATTTTGTGATGTTTCCCTATCTTGCTCTTCATCTTCCTCGCTTTCTTCAGACTCATCCTCATCATCTCTGTCCACTGGATCATCTGGGAACCCTTGTGTTAGTTCGTCTAGGAAATCTTCTTCAGTCTGTGGCAGAGAAAAATACTTTTAAAGTACATTACATGCATTGTTGTCTTTATTTTTAAATTCTAAATAATCTTGAGTAAAGTGTTTGAGTAGATCTGAAATGAAGCTACCATTCTCTTCCCAGAGCTCTTCCCAGAGCTCTTCCCTGGAGCGCCGCGACTCCTCTTCTTATACACTTCTCTTCTGTCCGACACTAAGCCCATACTGAGCAGTTTGTCCACCACACGGGCACGGGAGCGCTTGGCTGTGAGCTTCTTCAGGATGTCACCCAGCACATCTGTGGAAATATGGTTTCATCATTAGCATCAAGTTTTTGCTTTTTTCTGAGACAGTGGTTGTGAGGTACGACGATCATTTAGTGTCTGGTACCATCAGAGTCTTTGTACTCCTCGTGGAGCATCTGCAGCTCCTCCTCCTGCTCCTCAGTCCACAGAACAATCCGGGTTCCTTTCCTTTTGGGAAGAAACAAATTCATTGAAGTGTATAGAGCCATCCTGCATTACATTCCCTGACAGTTCACTTCACAATACCTAATACATATTTTCCTTGTACGTGTGGCTTTTATCAATCAAGATTGTATTGGTGTGGTGCAAAATATAATGGAACAAGATGGCACTGTTTCCAAGTCCCATCTTGCCAAGTGTCATCATGTATATTTTGTATCTGTCCATTTATAGTTAACCATCTCAGGAAAGTGTTGAGATATATACTCTGGTTATACCATCAATACACTACTCATTCCTTCTCCAGTACATACTTCTGTTTCTTCAGTTCTTTAGCACTGGCCGCCAGACCCATGTGGACCAGCTGCGTCACCACCTGGCGCCGGGTGCGGTTGCTGTTGCTGAGTAACGGCAGCAGCGTCTCCACTACATCTAGCACTAAAACACAAATGAACAGTCAATAAAATAATCTGCAAAATAAAAAGAAATAATCTCCATCTTTTAACTTGTACAACAAACGAAAACAGACCTTCAGAATCACGGTGCTCCTCAAAGAGGTTGCGCAACTCTTCTTCCTCCTCTTCAGTCCATGTCGGTCTCTTTTCCTCTCTGACATATTCAGGACAACAAGGTGCAATATTTCAAATGGCAGAACCCAAGAACTAGCTATTTGGCAATACTTTGTTTTAACAATGGTCAGCTTAAAATTAGACACAATAGTAGGCATTAAAAAAACAAGCACCAACCCTTCTTTGCTGTATCCTTCGGTCATCTCACGCACAGCACCCACATTCTTCCAGAACAGCAGCTCAACATATGCCTTATTGTTTTTCTCTGCCAGGGAGAAGAATCGGTTCAGAACAAACTTGGCAAAGGTCACGAGTTCCTGTGAAGAAGAGAATAAAAGTAAGCCTCTGTCTCGTCCACCATATGTGACTTTGGATCACATATGGCTTGCTTGACAACACTGAATGTTGTTCTCATGTCATGACTGTACCCTGTAAGCAGCTGCAGCCGGGTCACTCAGGATCTTGTTGAAAAGGTTGAAGACTGACAGCTGAAAAAGCTGGGCGTCCATTTTGAGATCGACAGCCAGGCGGTGCAGCATTCGGGCGATGCAGTGGTTTGTGTGAGGTGTGTTTTTTGAGTATGTCTTTAATAAGAGGAGGTAAGGACGCACAATAGTGGGCTGGGCAAACCTGCGAGGGGTGAAGGAAGATGAACACGCTCCGTAAGAAAGGTCACAACCCCAATATTTGGCGTTCAATGGAAAAGTACTGTCACCGTTTTGCTCACCTCTTGATAAAGTCTAGAAAGTCAAACGTTTTTTCGGACACCTGGATAGACTCCATCTCTTCCTCTTCTAACTCTGCTGCATCCTCCTCATACTCCTCTGCCACAGGCTCAGGAGGAGAGGTCCCTAAAATCATTTGAATACTTGTTTGATGCTGTGATAAAAAAAGATCACGTAAATATCAGACATTAATAAAAACTTACTTGGTAAATTTGCATACAGGATCTGCTTAAGAAGTTCCAGCTCCTCCTCGGGGTCAACATCAGCTGAACCAAACACATCTCCCTCTGGCCACACCTCCCTGAAAATTAGGAATATGAAAAGCGGTGATAAACTCTGCACAAATTAAAGTCATGACCTTGAAACTGTATTCACGGTCAACCATCTTCGGGAGCATACACATAAGTAAAAAGCTTTGGAGTGGACGGGGTCTTTAAATAACATGTATTTATTCTGAAGGGTAAAGGGCATGCTGAGTCTGGCTGACCTGGCAGCTCGCAGCATCCCCAGCGCCTCCGGTCCCGTGCGAACTAGCAGCGCATCCTGCACCCGCACCATGGCCTCCGTCCTCTGGTCCTCCAGTGGAGTTTCAGAAGTGGCGTCAAATGGCAAGATGCCTTCGGTTAAAGACTCTGACAACTGCTCAAAGATGACAGAAAAGTAGTATTTAGTGTTGGTAAATGTGGTCCTTTTTACTGGGAGCCAGGAAAGACTTCAATTCAATGATAGCTTTTCAATTTGTCATGTTGTTCTGATTTTTCAGAGGGTGAATCTCCCACTGACCTGAAAGCCTAAAGCCTTCAGCTCTTCCTCCACAATCTTCCAGCTCTCTACCAGAGCCTCCGGACTGGTATCTGGAGCCGGGGGCTTTTTTTTACCCTGAGACTTTCTCCGCCTAACTTTCTTTTTCTGCAGAGGTAAAAAGGAGAATATTAATATTCTTAGCATCAACTTAAAACACAACATTGAGACACAATATAAACTTAGCAGAAGAACCTACCTGAACCATCAAGTTATTGCGCCCTTTGCAGAAGCGCTCCAACATGCGCATGAAGAGATGAGTGGACTCCACCAAGTCTACGAGGTAGGAGTGAGGCTGCTTGGTTTCATCATATTTCCTGAGCAGGGTCACGAAAATCTCCCTGTACTCCATCAGGTAAAAGATGTTGCCTAAAGAGTGAAGGTATTATTTAAGTAAGATATTTATATACTTAAACCCTTATACAGTAATAAGCTTTTGTGCTCATTTGTGTTCCAATTGAGCTTAAAGGCTACCATTCAAACTTAAAATGGCTGTCCGAATCTTACTTTTAATAACGCTGGAACTCTGACGGATGCTTTCATCCTGTGAGCGGTCCATCTCGTTTACAGTTAGCAGCAGCTCCTGATAGGCCTTGAGTGCCAGGTGCATCCTAGAAAATAAGTATTTCATATCAGTCTCAGAGCAACAAACAGTTGACATGTCAACCTGCCACCTGATGAGTTTCTTACCTGCGAGACCATGACGTGGCCTCTTTGCGATCTGTAAGAAGCATCTCATAGTAGTTGGTGATGTTTCGTTCAATGTAATGGAAAGCCCGGATGGACATGGTCTCAGAAACTAAGTCAGCGCGGAAACCGTTGCCGCGGTTGAAAGCCATGAAAAAGCTGAGCGCCCAGAGGTAGTACGTCTCATCGTGTTGCTGGGTTTGCTCTCGACTTAAACTTTCCTGCGGAGGGAAGGATGAAAGTGTTTAGAGTATTTTACTTACAGAGAGCCTTGGTCAAAGAAGGATTATTTGTGAGTCACCTATAGCGCATAAACATATTAGCTGACCTTGACAAGGTACATGAGGCGATTGTAGCAGTTCTCCAAGAAGTCCACGCAAAACTCTCGCAGGAAGAGTCGGACGTTTAAGGCGGAGCGCCGTTTGTCCTTACATTCCTGAGCCTGTCGATACCTTTTGGGAACACGTCTCACCGCTTTGCCGCTGTCATGAGTATGGTTTTTGAACTAAAAGAGAAAAAGAAGATTGAAAATATATTTGAAGCATAACTGAACCAGGATATTTTTAAGTTTCACATATAAGCTACAGGACTCAAACTCACATTATGAATATTTCTGTGATAAATCACATCATTGTCTCCAATCGCCTTGAGGCCTTGCACAACATAGGAGCCTCCAAAGCGAGAGTGTCTGGAAAAAATAGACGAAAAGAACAAACTTTTTTTTTTCAAGTTCCAGTAAATCAAACAATTCTTTAACTTTATGGGATACAAAGAAACGCTTCCTGTATCACATCTGAAGAGGTTCTATGACATATTGCAAGGAATATACAAAAAACAAACACATTCTGGCTCTGAAATGAAGATTGTGCTGACTGTTTAAGAGCTTGATTGTACCTGGTTCCTCTCTGAAATGTGCGGGAGCGTTTTGCAGCGTGTTCCTTCTGCCTCAGTGCCTCCAGCTCCAGGCCGTCTCTGTTCTTCTCCTCTGCTGAACGAGCCTGGCCGGCGCTCACCAAAGCTTCAGGGGTCTGTGAGGAAAGAAGAAGAGCTCAAACAAGAGCAGCTGGAAACCTGTACGTGTGCCTCCGAGGGATTCGTCTGTCGTACCTGGTCTCTGAACATGAGGGAGATTATTTCCAACACATGCATACTCCACTGCTGCTCACTCTGAGCCGATGCCAGGAACTTGACCAGGTCATCGAAACCGCTCATGTGAATGGCCCACAGCAGCCTGTCATGGATGCTGGCATCATCATCTACTTTCTACAGGAGAGACGGGGATTAGATCAGATGTACATATGAGATGGGGGGTAACGTGTCATATTCTACAGGGCGAATGTAGGTGCCTCTAATATGATCACATTGGTAAAAGGTAAAGTCAGACCTTCTCTTCAAAGGGGTCTGCAGGAACATGAAGCACGTTTCTGACCAGCAGTAGGATCCTCTCTATCAGCAGGTTATCCTCCTCCTGTCTCTGCTCCCAGTCCTGAAAAAGAAGGAAATTAGTCAGGATAGACAGAAAGAAACACATCCAAGGACACCAACATTGTTATGGTATAATCTAGGAAATGGATAATGGGAAAAGCAACTTTCTATTTGCCTTTTACCAGTTAAGCACTCACCAGTTGTAGAAGCGTGTATAATGTCTCACTTAAAATGCCGAACACTGCTTCGCTGGCAAATGCCTGAAATTAAAGCACAGGACAGAAACAGTTAATAATTATTATGTTAAATAGTACATTTTAAACTTGAATTAAAGTTGTTATTACGGTAGCTGCACATCTTTTGACATGATAAGATCACCTCTTTACAGGCTTGTAAATGAGCAGTCACTTCCAAAAAGTGATGTCTGAACACTGGGTCATCGGGAACTTTACCGAAGCAGAGCATGGCAGGTTGAGTAAGGTTGACCATGAGCCTAAAAAGATTAGAAAAGAGTCAGTAAATCTAATACCAATGTTGAATAAAACAATACTATCATTATGGCAATAATATATCTCAATATTGGGTTTATTGTATCAATAAGACTATAATATGGCATTTTAACAAAATGCTTAGTTGTCCCCCTGATATTGTAAATCTTTATGAGCATATTATTTACAAGTTAAAGTCTAATGTTCTGGTTTATACCTGATGCAGGCATCAAATAAGACCTTGTCTTGTCCATGCTGGACGATGATAGGTAGAAGGTCGTTCTGTACAATCTGGCCAGCACCGAGTTGCTGGCGGACGTCACGTGTGTCATCTTCATGGCGTAAATACCTGATCAAGTCTTTCACACTCTCTGCAACACAGAGACCAAACAGTCAGAGAAGTACAGGAGCTTTGCATCATTATACATCGCTAAACTGTATATCATGTATTTAAGGAGGACATTTATAACATTTAGTTAAGGACATTCACCTAAGCATTCAGCTTCCTTGTGATAGGTGTCTCCCTCCAGATAGCCCAGAGCACTGCACGTTGCCAAAAGATCGCAATTCATCCTGACTATGTCCAAACAGCATCAGACAGCCTGCAGTGGAAGGTTCAGTCTCATCATCAGCCACACAGTATGATACAGTTTAGACCAGGAGCAACTCAAAAATATATCTTCACTGTTGTTGTGATGTTTAGGACCAGAATAATTCATCACAATTTGCTAATGGGCTTTAACCCGGACAAATCAAAACATAAATACATTTAGACAACATTTTTCTTAATACACATGGCATTTAGTCAATTTAGCAGCAGTTAACACATCTTAAACTGGCTCATGTCACTTGTAGAGAGAATATCAATTGTTTATTGACATTACTTTGTTAAATGATAGGTAGATAGATAGGATAGTTAAATGATAGATAGATAGATAGATAGATAGATAGATAGATAGATAGATAGATAGAACACTCCTTGTGAAAGGATAACTTTTGTTCATGACAGGTATTTCGGTTTTAAATACATACATTGTAGAAACAAGGTGATTAATGATAAGAGTAATAGCAAAAACAAGTTGAATCAAAAATAAAGACAAGTCTGTAGGCATAAAGTGACTGTTAATATAAAGGTGCACTATTAAGGGTTTATATTATACGCAGGGATACTAGCTAATGTTATGTAGCCAGAGTCTCACTTCAGTATTAAATATAGGTTAGGAGGGAGAAAAGCAACACGGAATAATTTACCAGATTGATTAAACGCTGCTAATCGACAGGTTCCGTGTTCAGCTGCCGTCGGTGTATAAAGTTAAAGCTTTTCCAGAAGTTATTGTTGTTGGTTAGTGGTTTCTTCTTCTGTCGGACAAGTCTCGCGCCAAGAGAGCGAGCGAAAACGTAGAAAGCGGATGTAGAATGTCGTCATCATGGGTAAAATACTTCCCTGAGTCCTGTTTGTCAGGCAGCGCTTTGCCAGGTTTACCAACTTTACACTAATTCTAATCAATACATTGGTGGTGTCTTGGGGAGAAGAAAAGGTAAGATTAGAACCATAGACTAATTAGGGCGGTATGCACCTTTTAAGTTGTTTGCAATCCGCCAAAAGCAAGAGAAGAAGATAGACTGATTAGAACCCGAGCCATGTTTTACGTTTGTGTGCGTCAGACTGAGAAATAGTGGAAAACACTTGAAAGTTTAGCGAAGGGTTCGCCTGAGAGGATATACTTAGGGTTAATGTAAATGTTCTTTGAGGAAGGAAACATTATTAAAAAGGATAATAATAATGCATTTTATTTATATAGCGCTTTTCACAACTCAAAGACGCTTTACAATATGAGGGAGGGTAGACAAACAAGGACAGGCAAACAAGTAAGTATAGTAAAATAAAATAATAAAAAGGCAGTCAAGAGGAAGTTGATTGAGAGGTGGGGGGGCTTATGGGTAGACAGAGTTGAAAAGATGTGTTTTCAGGCGGGACTGAAAGACTGTGAGGGACTCAGAGTCACGGAGATCTTGGGGGAGGGAATTCCAGAGCCTAGGAGCTGCCACTGAGAAGGCTCTGTCCACAAAGCTGCAGAGTGTGGATGTGGGAATGGATAGGAGTCCGGCTGCGGTAGATCTGAGAGACCGTGGGGGTTGATAAGGAGTGAGAAGGTTTGTGAGATAAGGGGGGGCCAAATGGTGGAGTGCTTTGTAGGTGAGGACCAGAATTGTGTAGTTGATGCGATGGGAGACAGGAAGCCAGTGGAGGTCTTTGAGGACTGGGGTGATGTGATGCCATGATTTGGTATGCGTGAGGAGACGTGCAGCTGCATTTTGAACCCGTTGGAGTCTGTTGAGGGATGTAGAGCTGATGCCGTAAAGAAGTGAGTTGCAGTAGTCAAGGCGGGAGGAAATGAAGGCATGGATTAGTCTTTCGGCTGAGGGGGGGGTGAGAGAGGGTAGGATTTTTGCAATATTGCGGAGGTGAAAAAATGAGGTTTTGACTGTTTGGCGGATGTGAGGTTCGAGGGAGAGGGTGGGGTCAAAGATTACACCAAGGTTGCGTGCCTGATTGGAGGGGGAAACAATGGTGCCATCGAGGGTGAGTGTTATGTTAGTGACCTTGCTGAGGGTGGATTTGGAGCCAATTAGGAGGAGTTCTGTTTTGTTGCTGTTCAGTTTGAGGAGGTTATGTTGCATCCAAGTTTTAATAGCTGTCAGACAGGAATCGATGTGGGTAAGGGGTGGGTTATGGAGGGATTTGGTGCTGAGGTAGATCTGAGTGTCATCAGCATAGCAGTGGAAGTATCTGACCGAGGGGCAGGATGTAAATGATTAAGAGGAGGGGGCCAAGTACTGATCCTTGAGGAATGCCTTGGGTGACTGAAGCTGTGGCAGAGGAGTGGTTGGGGAGGGAGATGAAGTGGGATCGTTCAGTGAGGTAGGACTGGAGCCATCTGAGTGCAATACCTTCAATACCAATGTCCCTGAGTCGGGTGAGCAGGATGTTGTGGCTCACGGTATCGAAGGCTGCACTCAGGTCGAGGAGGATGAGAATATTGAGGGAACCAGTGTCAGCAGAGGTGAGGAGGTCATTGAGGACTTTGACGAGTGCAGTTTCTGTACTGTGGTGAGGACGAAATCCAGACTGAAGGGGTTCATAAAGCTGGTTGGTTTGGAGATGGCAGTGAATTTGTTTGGCTACAATGCGTTCAAGAGTTTTTGAGAGGACTGGTAGGTTGGAGATGGGGCGGTAATTAGTGAGTGAGGAGGGATCAAGACCCGTTTTTTTGAGGATTGGAGTAACGGCAGCAGTTTTGAAGGCATAGGGGATGGTTCCATGGGACAGCGAGGAGTTGAAAAGGTTGGCAAGATAGGGGCAGAGGACAGGGAGGCAAGACTTCAGGAGAGGAGTGGGTAGAGGGTCAAGGGAGCAGGTTGTGGGATTTGAGGAACCGATCAGATGGAGTATTTCAAGTGGGGTAACCAGGTTGAACTGGGAGAGGCGGCGCTGGGGAGGAGGAGCCAGGAGGTCAAGGGAGATGGGGGGGAGAAATGGTAGCGGTGGAGGTTGGGGGAGATGCTTGTATGTCAGATGGAGCTGAGAAGGAGTGGTTAATGGCGTTAATTTTGTCTGCGAAAAACTGGAGGAATGAGCTGCAAGTAGCGGAAGTAGAAGTAGGGAGGTTATCAGCACGGGGTTTGAAGAGCTTGTTAACTGTGGAGAAGAGGGTCCTGGGGTTACGGGAGGGGTCAGTGAAGATGTTGGAGAGGTAGGCAGATTTAGCGGCAATAAGAGCATCTCTGTATGCATTGAGATGGAGTTTGTAGCTTATGTAATGGACTGTGAGGGATGATTTCTTTGAAAGATGTTCAAGTTGGCGGCCTCGCTGCTTCATTTTACGCAGTGCGGGTGTGAACCAGGGTGAGGAGGTCTTGAAAGTAACAGTTTTATTTTTGAAGGGGGCTAAAGTGTTGAGGGAGGTGAGTAGGGTGGAGTTGAGGTGGTTGAGCAGATCGTCAGGTGAGCTGAGGGTTGCGTCCAGGGGGAGATTAGACGATAGCAGTTCGAAATAATGAAAACTTAATCAAATTAAATTGTAATTACAAGATAAGATTTACACAAATATAACTAGTATTTGTTTGAACATTTATGTGAAATTACAATAATCCAATGTTCAATTATTTCGATTTCACATAGCCTACTAACTTGCAACAATGTTTGCCACTTTAAATAAAATACAAATATATAATGCAATATAAACAATGTAACTTGATTCTCCAACTTTCCAATCTGCTGGACAACCTGCTTTCATACAATTTAGGCTGCATGACGGTGCTCTATATTGTCTAAACAAGCACATCATTGTTGGGTCATGTAGCCTTTTACTTGGCAAGCAAATACTGGTTTTTAATAAATAAAATTAATAGTAGGCCTATGTGTAGTTAAGTTGGTAGGTGGTACATGTTTTCACTTTTTGGTTAAAGGGGTTTAACAATGTTATCAATGTTCTTCTATGGAAAACAGGGCTTATATAATTCAAAACAAGTTGTATGGACACTGGACAGACAAGACAGATTTGTTCCAATTATTTTTATTTTCAGTTACTTATTAATTCACAGCATTGCAAAGCACATTCAGCAAAAGTCTTTTGAGTTCTTCTTCAGCGTCAACTTTTCCTGTGTTTAACATTTGTATTACTAATCCAGATTTGTTTGTTTGCACTATAAGAGGATAGCAAAGCTACTGAAACAAATGCAATTAGGTTAATTTATTCTACATTTTTAAGGTGTGTTGACCTAAGGGCAGTGTGTGAAGTTTAAATGTTAATCATATCTCTGACACAAACTAAAATCCTTCATACTTTCTTTTTCAGCGTGTAGTTTAATACTCTGCTACAAATGATTGCACTGTAAATCAAGGCCTCAATTGGTATGTTACTAAAATGGCTTTGCTTAGCCTGACAGATGACTAAAGTCTTTAGCAAAAGTTGGGTGGCTTAAATAGCACCAAAGTGACACCGTCTAAAGGGATTCATTCAACATTGCACTGAGAGACTCTCTGCTAGATGATTTCACACATAACTAATGGGAATGAGGACTATAGACCATGTTTGGTTTTTAAGAGGGAGGGGGGGGGGATCTCTCATTTTACTTTATTTTTTCTCTCATGGCTCTGGCCTTTCACATTTTCTTATTTGTCATTTTTTACTCCTCGTCGTCATCGTCCTTGTCGTTGCGTTCTGAGTCTCTTGGCTGCTCCCTCCTGGACTCCTTCACCACCTGATGGAAAAGAAGCAATTAAGTTAAAATGCACTTTCATATGGGAGGATTAAATAACAATATAATAGCCAGTTATTGATCTTGTACCTCTCCGTCTCTAGTCTCAACTGTCTTGATCACCACACTCTTCTTGCTTGGGGTGTCTTGAGTTTGATCATAGTCTGTTATAAATCAGAGATTTTTACATTCGGGAACATTTGCAATTACAAAATAGAAACTTTTCTGAATACCTTTTTAAAAGATTAACCTGGTGGAAGTATCAGTTGTGATTGATCAGTGTTAAGTTGTTCAGTGAAAATGATCAACTATACATTTAAAATGTTTTGTTATATTTGCAATGTTATATTTTTGAAAAAATAGTATTATAGCTTACCTCGCTCACTACGGTGACTGCTCATGCTCATATTGAAGCTGGGAACAGTAATCCTAAACAGGAAATACAAAATATGTGTGTTAAACAATTCATTTGTTTTGAAAAATCATTGTATTTACTTGATTTAAACCTGCATATCAATTATCTTAGGTTGTTCATTGACATAGCCTAAACACAATAATAAAACAAAACAGTCACTTTTTTGGCATGACCTTAACATTGGGCCCATATGATGAGTTTAGTTCTTATTACTATTACACATATTCAATAAAGAGAGGAATCAAAAGTGGTCAAAGAAAGAAATTAAAACAGCATATATTTGAACCCGAGACACCAAATTCTCACCTGCTCTCCTCCCCCTCCAACAGTTTACGGTAAGTAGCGATCTCAATGTCCAGAGCCATTTTGACATTGAGGAGGTCCTGGTACTCCCGGAGGTGGCGAGCCATTTCATCCTTCAGGTGGTGGATCTCATCCTCCAGTCTGCCGACGTTGTCCTGGTAGTTGCCGACTTCATTGCCAAACTGATCCTCCATTTCACGCATCTGCCTCAGCAGAGATTCATTCTGAAAAACACAGCAGTACACACAGTGGGTTAAGAGGGAAAAATGTGTTTAATGATCGATACAAATACACAAATGGTGTTTGGCCTCACAGTGTTCTTCAATGCATCAACTTCACAGTTGAGTGACTGAATCTGCCTCCTGGATTCATTGGCTTCCTGCTTGGCCTGCCTCAGAGAATCAGTGTTGCGCTTTGCAGAATCAGTCAGATCATTGAACTGCAGAAACAGAAAATAAAGCACTCAATAAACATTATGAGCTTGCATGTTTATGTGTGATTGTCAGTGTCTGTCTGCCTACCTTGGACTTGTACCAGTCCTCAGATTCCTGCATGTTCTTGGAGGCAATGGTCTCATATTGGGCCCTGATGTCCCTCAGAGCACCAGTAAGGTCAGGCCTGGCGGTGCTTTCCACCTCCATCTTCAGATGCTGGGTCTGGACACTCACTTGAACGTCCTGGATTTCCTAATAAAACCAAGATGTACAACATATTGTCATGAACACAACATTTGTATATCAACAATAAAAAAAAAAGCCAGTTTATCCAAGTACACCTCATAGGTATCCTCCAGGGTTCAGTTTTGGGACCCCTACTTTTTCTACACAAGGACATTTTGTTAAGATAATCTTGTCT
The DNA here is from genome assembly GCF_949606895.1 of Notothenia rossii. NCBI lineage: Eukaryota > Metazoa > Chordata > Actinopteri > Perciformes > Nototheniidae > Notothenia > Notothenia rossii. Next base: position 70,850,295 of record NC_136903.1, on the reverse strand, counting down.
TCCAGATATTTATGCCTGTTCCTGTAGACAAGCTCTTACAGACCGATATTCATTTCATCATCAAAGCAAATGCAGACTAAAGTTGCACACTTGAATATCTGAATTGAAAACGTTTTGGTGTTTACGCTCTTAACATTTTGCTTATAGGTGTCAAAAGTGCCAGTGGTATAGACCTACTCATTTAACATAACAAAAGATAAACATCCTATTTAAATGTAAACATGCAAAAAAATAGGGCTATCATTATTGGTCTCTAGATAATATACTGTGACCGGTGACTCCTGTAAAGATAACTTTCACATTGAGCATCACTCACCTCATCATGGAGCTTCTTAAGGAATTCAATCTCATCCATCAGAGACTCAATCTTCCTCTCCAGCTCCAGACGGGACAATGTGGCATCGTCCACATCCTGTTTTAAAAAAATATATGAAACAAACATAATTTGTATTGCCATTACTGAAATGTCATTCATTGATCCAACAACTCATAATGATAAACATACTCAATAAAACATGATATTAAAGTCCCTCAAGGAATACATTTAAAAACCCAGAAATAATTAGTTCTGTGCATAGAAACATTTTGAGGTATGATGTGCTACAAACAAATCCTTTAAAGAAATTCCCCAAAAATTCAATTCCAGGTTTTAATTCCTAAGGATTTGTCTATGCTCAATTAACCTAAAGATAAGAGATGAGGCCTCAGAGGTAAAACATTTCGATACAAAAGGACCAAGCAAACAATTAATTTGTTTTTATGTGCAGCAGGTTCCTGTCATTTAAATATGCCCTGTCATTCTACAGTGTCACTATTGTGTCATATTTGGAGATCGAGCTGTCCATTTGACCTGTTATCTGAGCCTGAGGACACAAATCAATAAGGTTACATGGTGCAGTGACCTGAGCATTTACCTTGCGGAAGGCAACCAGGTTACCCTCAGCATCTGCCCTCTTCTGGGCTTCTTCATCCATCCTTGAGGACAAAAGAGAAAGACAAAATATTTCAAACAATGGTTGCTCCAGGGCATCAGCTGGCAAAAAGCTTTCCGGATCAATTTGTTAATTCCCTGTCCTGTAAAAAGGTTTTTGGAGTGCACCCAGTGGGAACAGCAGCTGCTCCTTTCAGTTAATGTGTCTTTGCAGTTCAATAAGGTCATCTGCACACACGTAATAAGGTTACACACTCTTTCCATCTCTTTTAAAGGTTTAAATTGTCAATATTGACTAGTAAACTGTATGATGGGACAAAAACGGTGGAGTAAAAATCATTTGAGTGGGACATTTGTGGACAGTCAAAATGCCATTTGATGCTCCTGCAAAAACAAACTTAATGAAATGAAAACAAAGTATTGTTGAATGCTAAAGCAAATCCAGTTTCAATCCTTGAGTCCTGTAATGAATCATCACAAATTGCATCACATTGTACTGTACCAACATCCCCTTTCTCTGACTGATGGGCTCCATCTGTCCTGTCAGACAGATGCCATGTCTGGAGTGGACATAAAGTAGATTAGTGGGGAAAGCATCACATAGTAGGCCCGGCTCCCTCATCTTTAATTCATGTAGTTTTACAGGGGCCCTTTTCCTAATGGGGTCTCTGGCACCATCCCATAAGCACAAAGGGCCACTGAAAAATACACCTAATGGAGTCACATTGATTTTTCCTACCGCTGTTCTCACCATGCCTGATATCAAACCTCTCTTCCTCCTCTCTGTCTCTCCCCCTCCCACTCCTCAGCCGGCCCCACCCTGTGTCCATCTATTCTCTTTTCAGTCATTTGTTTGTACATACACAATGTCAATATAATTATTAAAGGGAACACAGTCCTTTATCTAACTGGGC